>NC_057805.1:382604394-382892579 GCF_018294505.1 Triticum aestivum
CGTGCGTGCGTGTGTGTGTGTGTGTGTGTGAGAGAGAGAGATGGAGTCTTAGTGTGTGTGTGTGGGCGGGGTGCGTGCATGTGTGTGTGTGTGTGCGCGCGCGTGTGTGTGTGTCGCGGGGTCCTCTGTGGCGGATGTAATTTAAGTGTGCATGGCTTCATCATAGAGAGGTGATGTGTATGGCAGAGGCCACCAACGATGGGGTGCGAGAGAGAAAATGCCTGTAGAGAGGGAAGAGAAGGTGTGTGCGCGTGAGAGGAGTCGACATCGAGAGAACGTGTTTGTTCGAGAGACACCGAGGAAGACTACTATATATCGATGGTGCATGTAGGCGGGAATTAAACAAAGGGATGGTCTTATTGGTTTCGCGGATATAGGGGAAGAGTGAGAGGCGGTGGGGGGTAGCTAGAAGGAGATTGTTAAGTGTGAGCGTATGTTTTACCCATCCAGGCGGAAGTTATGTGCACAAAAGAGGAGAACGATTCGATGTGGCGTTAGGATTGAGGGTAATTAACTACGTATGGAGACATAGAGACCTTGAACGTGCATGTGTGAGAGGTATACATGTATACGTGGGATGCGTGTGTGTGTGCACGCGCGCATGATCGAGATAAAAGAAAGAAGACATAAGTCATAAGATCAACGACGTGGGAGAGACGGATCGGTATGACAATATGCATGCATGTGAGAATGCAGGGAAGAAGGCCCGACAATTGAGCATGTGTTTTTGTCTTTAAGAGATAGTGGCGTGGGCTGGAGCATGCATCTATGGCGAGCAGAGGGAGTGAGGCGCAACGATTGTGCAAAAGAGACCAACCTATAAATGCATATGTATGGAGAGACATATATAGTGTGGGTGATAGGAAGCAAGACTCCGTGCGAGAAAGAAATGTTGACGGAGAAACTACAGATAGATACAGAGATGGAGATGCTAGCTAGAGGGACATCCGCTAGTTTGGGTGTTGGAGACGACCGTCGGGTGGTTCAAAGGGTGAAGTTATATATGTGTGAGAGAGGGCACTTGACTGCATGTAGAGAGAAACATATGTAGTGTGCGTGATAGGAATCAAGAGTGAGGGCGAGAAAGAAGGTTGATGGAGAAACAGATAAATAGAAAGATAAAGATGCTAGCTAGTGTGCGTTAGAGATAGGAGTCGAGTGGATCAGAAGGCTGGGTTATGTGTGTGGGTGTGAGAGAGATAGAGAGAGGGTGCATGTGAGTCACATACAAACAGATATCAGAGACAAATGAGATCCAGAGAGATGGAGTTTTGTGTTTGCGAGAGAGAAAGATATTTCACAACGAGAGTGATAGCTAGAGAGACATACGAGGGAACGCAAGATATCTCTAGGGAGAGAGGGTGTGTCTGAGCGACATACAAGAGAACAATGCTGAAATATGAGACCCTGGGAGACAGAGTTTGTGTTTGTGTGTGGGAAAGAGATATTGAAGAGGAAGAGTCGTAGGTTCTCATATCTAAGGAGCGAAAGACATCTCTGTATGAGGGGTGTGCGAGTGGCACACATGGGAATAGTAGAGAGAAATGAGACCCCGGGAGACAAAGTTTTGTGTTTGTATGAGAGAAAGAGATTCCACATGGAGAATCATAGTTGGAGACACATAGCAGGGAGCGAGATATACTTAGAGAGAGATAGAGTGATGAAGGTCGAGGGAGAGAGTACCGTCAGTGTGTTACGAAGATAAAAGATCATTGTCGACATACAGGTAGCACGAGAGATATCTGAGAGACTATGAACACGTATAGGTCCAGAGAGATAGTCCTATATAAGCATGAGTGATAGCTATATGAGACGAATATCTGGATTAAAGGGGATTCAAATATTTAAACCGGAGATCACGACATCGATAATATCATGACGCAAATTGGTGTATCAATCATGCATATTCATTTGAATTTGGGCACACGTGTAATGTTATATAGTTTATCAATATTGGTGATCCATAGATTCTTCAATTACAAACAATGCATGGTTTATATGCAATTAATGTCTAAACGGGATTACACTATATGTTGCGTGTGTGAAACACATTATACATGTTTGAGAAGTAAAAAAAACCCGCATGAAACACACATTAATTGGAGACAGTTAGCGAGGAATGCATACATTGGATTTCAACATAAAGTGGTTTCAAATATTTGAAAATCCAAATTGATGGATACAACCTTATGAATCTGAGATCATGCCATTTGTAAACCATATTTATGTATAAATGGTGTTGTGCTTTTGAAAGTATATATAAAAAAAAGATGTATATAGAATGTAATTCCAATTGAAAATGGATCCCGCCCGAAAAAAAATAGAATACAAACAGGATTCGAATTGACTTGGCACGGTAAACATGCACTCTGCAAAATTTGAACGAAGCGGGGAAAGTCACAGTAACCGCCCGAAACCAAAATCTGCGAGATGGAAATCACTACTGCCTATCCCTGCCACGCAAAGCCTATCTGCTGGATTTCTATAGGTTTCGATAGGGGTAGGTTTGTAATTTCACCCAAACGTGACGTAATCGCCTCTCACCCGGATTCATACACGGTGGGCGCCAAAACATAGTGTGTCCTCGGCCGAAATCGACTCCCTCCCGATTCATATTCATACATTGTGTGCGCCAAAAACAAACTCTCGTCGGCAAATATTCGGTGTATGCGAGATTACCGTCCTATCCCCAACCGACTAATGTTGTTGTGATGTAGTAGAAATTTGAAAAGGGGGCTAAGTTTGTAAATTTCCTTGCATTTGAGACAAGCGCGCCCTGAATACATGGTTCCCCCCTTCCTCTCTACCTCCCTTTTCCCCATTCATACTGCGTGGGCGCCAAAACACCCTCTCCACCCCACCCTCCTCCGTCCGCCACCGTCCGCCACCCCATCCACCGCCGTCCTCCTCCACCATGTCGGAGCTGATACCCCGACGCCACCGTACATTACAAGAGATCGACCTCTCTCATCCACGGCTTCGGACCGGGATCCTTGCATCCCGTCCTCTCGCTTCATCCCCGCCGTCGTCCACCTTGCCGACGCCGCTCCTACGACTGTCTCGTCCATCGCGCCCCGCCGCCACCGTCTACCCTCCTTGATCTGCTTCCACGCCGCCGACAGCCATCGCTACCGCAGCACTATCAAATTCTCAGCAGATGCGTAGACGGCGCCACACCAGAGGCGGTACTCTTTCGTATCTGCTCAACTTATTTATCACAGCAAGAAAATAGATCGCCACTGCTTTACTCTGATTTCTTGTCTTGGTTGCGAAGTTGCCTTTGTCCGGTTTGCACCTTCAGATCCGCCATGGCACGCTCAACACTATACTCCCAATGCTTATGGTTTTCCCCTTTTATATTCCACACTAATTAAATCACAGTAGACTAAGTTTCAAAATTGGGTCAGTCGATTTTTCAGACCTCGCCGGAGTTCGCCGGTGCGATCGAAGGGGCTCGGGTGGTTGTGGGGCCTCGCCGAACGAAGAAAACTCGACGTGGGTGGGGGTTGGGGCGAGGTGGGGGTGGGGTGGCGGAGGAACACAGGCGATGGGGGCAGGTGGTTCGGCCGGCGGCCCGTGCGGTGTTCTGTATGGGAAGAATCAGAGATGAGGAAGAAGGGTTAGGAGACGTAGGATGTTCATCCAACCGCCTGAAATGGTCGAGAGACAGCTGGGAGTTGCATTCTTAATGCGCTCTGGTTCATCATGTGTGGGCACTGCGCAACCAACATTTTATTATCCAACATCTGCTTGCTCTTCTTTACCATGTTCCTCTTCCGTTCTTCTTTAATATGTACTCTCTCCGTTCCTAAATACAAGTCTTTGTATAGATTCCACCATGGACTACATATGGAGCAAAATGAGTGAATCTACACTCTAAAATGTATCTGGATACATCTGTATGTGATCCATAGTGGAAATCTCTACCAAGACTTATATTTTGGAACGGAGGGAGTATGATAGTAGTACAGTATGTTCCTTGTACTGAAGATGAGCAGGGACATTTGCAGTGTAGAGGTCTATACGGTCGGTTGTGATGGACACTTTGAGCCTCTTTGATTCTTAGGATCTTGTAAACATAGGAATAGGATTTGTAGTGGCCTGTCCACTTGAATCCTATAAGAATAGCAAGGAAATGTGGGGAGTTGTGTCGCCTTTGAGAGTTACACTGATATTAACAGTACCGCACCTTCACTTGAAGAGAGCTGGTATCTGAAGCCTTTCTAAACGTACCGGCAATACTAGCACATATATTCCAGCAAGTTCCACTTTGTTGATTTTACTCTGATTCTTAAGGTTTTCTCGTCATATCTACACTATGATCTGTGTAGCTGCTTTGTGTCGCACTAGCAGTAGTCCACTCTTGAATCTAAACAATGCAATGACTTACAAAATTGGCACCAAGGCATTGAGTGCCATTCTGGATGCAATGAAACTCATACGCTCCCCACCTGTTGATTCTTGTTCAGAATATGATCCTAATGACTATTCTAACCTCGAGGAGTCAAAGGCAGTTTGCCTGTCCTGTTCACCCATCAAGGTGCCTGCTCTAATTTGGCAATGTTTTATTGATTGCAGGTATCTTGCATATGTTGTCTTGCATTTCTTCTACTTTGTTGCACCACCATCTGCTTAGTTTACTCATCATATATGTCGAGATGCCATGCCCATCCATTATCAATACATATTCCATCTGCCATCATACCATGTTTTTCCACTCAAATGTTGTTCTTGTGCATCAGACATCAAAAAGGAAGAGGGTGATTGCCGAACCTGAAGGAGCACCAGCAAAGCCCTTGAAAAACGTGGTGGTGCCGGAGAAATCAGACAACACCCCACTTATATTGGCTGTACAACCAGTGACACAAAACGTAGGACCGACTCCAGCAGACTGTGCCCATACTTCACTGGCCCCACCACCCAGGACCTGCACTCCAGCAAAAGGTATACCGATTTCATTTGCCATAGCACCGGCTGTACCACAGAAAAATCCCACTCCAGCAAAAAGTACAGCAAGTCCACCGGCCGAAGACCTATCCCAGCTGCAGAGACGGCCAATTCCTACAGATTGGAACCCCATTCTATTTATGCCTAGTTTAAAAGACAATGCTTTCAATGTTGTTAGGGACTACGTGCATATATTCCCATCATGGGAAGATTATCGTGAAGACAAACACCATTTTCACATCTTCCTGTCCAACTTACGTGTAAGTGCTATTATTCATGGTTATTATTTTCCTATTTTCTGCTGATTGAACACATCAATGATTTACATTACATTGTTGTAACTAGGCGAGGGTCAATCTGGATAGTCATGACGAGCAAAGCTTGCTTGTGCTTTATAAGGAAGCATTGCAGCAATATCGGTGTTACCTGAGGAAATCACACTTTGATGGCAAGTCTATAAACGAATTTCCGGTGAAGTCTCCTGTGCTAAATTTAGAAGACATTCAATGGAAAAACCTTGTTATGCACTGGTCTCGTTCCCAGGATGAGGTACTGTCTATGAAATCACATGACAATTTGAACTTCTACTTTTCCGCATGTGCCTTACGGATCTTTTTTGAAGGAAATCTGCTCAAAGAAGAATTCCGGTTTGACAAGAACGACAGGATATCGCAAATATGCTGCTCGCTGCTTTGCTCTTGTTAGTACCTGTTGTCCTGTATCACTGTACTTGCATACATACCTGGTTCATTATGTGACAGGAGTATGCATGATAGCTTGCTTATCAGTTGTTCGCTCCAAATTATCTGATCTGTATGAATGGTTACATTAGTGTAGAATATATCCAATGCCAATGTTTTTTAGCTCTGCATTGTTCTTGTAAGTACATGATGTCCTTTATCAGTGTACTTATAATGACAGGTAGTTGTTCATGTACCATCACTCTGCAGCTTATTTTCCTTTGCCCTCCATTTTCTACACATCAGATCTATATTTACTCTTACCATAAGGTTGGTACTGAAGAAGTTTAGCTGTGCATTGCTCTTGGCTGTACCTTTTGCCTGTATTGCTGCACTTACATTTATAGCTACTTGGTTATGTAGCATCACTCTTCATCTTATCTTAAATATTCTCCATTTTTCGTATATTATGACATCTATATTTACTCTTAACAAAATGTAGAATAAAGGCAATGCTTTTGAAGAAGATTCTGTGGTAAACTTCTTGAATTGCCCCCCCCCATCAGCATGGGCAAGGCCTTTATAGAGCCTGTCTTCACCAATAATGTAAGTTTGTCCATCTCAAGCCTTCAAACTTTGTTGTATATATTTGGTTAGGCATGACTGCAATGGCTGTTTATTTTTGGTGTTTGCATCAAATTGCTTGTTTAAAGTTTATTATGTAGTTCACAAACGAAAGTTTGTCCTTTCTCAATTTAAGTTTTCAGTTGTACAACCAAGTTCCTTCTTCATACCATGTAAATTAAACTATACAGAGCAAGTGATCTTCTTTTGCACTGCATGTATGCTTCTGTTCTTCATCCGTAATCCAGTGGTGTGGTGAACCTACCCACTATAGCACAATGTCATATTCTGCAATGTCTTAACTATGAACAATGTCATATCATTATACTATTATTTAAACCGTCTTTTTATTTGCCAATCTGGAATGGTATAAATTGACAGCACACTAACCATTGATACTTATGAGTTCTTGATCTGTAATCCAGTGGTGTCGTGAAGCTGCCAACTCCTTCACAATGTCATTTCCTGCCATGTCTTGACCTGAACAATACCATATTGTGTTAATGCAATTTTAAACTGTGTCACTTTATTCGTCAGTAAGAAATGTGATGAATTGTCAGCACTGATACTTTTATGTGCAAAACCTGTCATCTGTCTGCTTGTTTATCTTTCAGAGTGAGGAAGATATAAGTGTTGAACATGCGCAGTCTCATCATCTTGCTCAGCTGCTTGCGCTGCAGCTCACCAGCAGGGCTAACCTTTCTTGACCTCTATTGAAGTGCTGTCGGTTTTGTATATTATTTTGTCGGCGTGTTTATTTGCACTGGTGGCGATCTTTGATGCCAAGTGTATGTAATCTGCTGTCTGCTTGTGCTTTATTATCATAGTGGCGAACTTTGATGCCCAGTGGATGTAATATGCCATAATTTCTTTATTGTATAGTCTAGGTTTTTTCTTATTCACAGTGCTGCAGTTATTTTACTGTATATATATACTGTCTTCGCAGTAAACCGGCCAAACCGTAAAATTACGGTACATAATCGGGCCGTCATGCAATCATGATGTAGGTTGGGCCTGAAACATGCCGAACAGCTCACGGGCCGGCAGCAGCCCGAAATGAACCCCGGCCCATGATTGTGCGAATCAAATCACGGGCTTTTAACAGGCCAAAATTGTTTCGGTCCTTGTTTGGCCCAATCAGATATCAGCTGCGAGCATGCCGGATGCAAAGCGGGCCGTAGTTAGGCCCAACTATATGACGGGCTTTCAACAGGCCAAAATTAATATAGGGCCGAAATGTTAAACGGGCCCTTAACAGGCCAAAACGAATATCAGGCCGAATTACTAAGTGGGCCTTTAGCAAGTGGGCCCAAAAGCATAGTGTCCAGTTGACGGGCTGAATCTGATATGGGCCATAATTGAGCCCAAAGCCTCTTAAAGGGCCGGACCTGATCTGGGCCGTAATTTGGCCCAGAACGTGGTAGGCTTTTAAAGGGCCGGATCTCATATGGGCCACTATTAGGCCCGGAGTGTGGCAGGCCATTAATGGACCGGATCAAATATGGGCCGGCATTTGGCCCAAAACATGGCAGCCAGTTAATGGGCCGGCCTACTAGGGTCCTCAAAATCTTGTGGGCCTACAGCTGGGCCGGCCCATTAATGTCGGCGAAATCTCGTGGGCCTTTAACTGGGCCAGCCCATTATGATCCGCAATAATCTTGTGGGCCTTTACCTGGGCCGACCCATTATGGCACACAAAAATCTTGTGGGCCTTTACCTGGCCCGGCCCATTATGGCCCGCGAAATCTTGTGGGCCTTTAGCTGGGCCAGCCCATTATGGTCCGCAAAATCTCGTGGGCCTTAAGCCGGGCCGGCCCATTATGGTCCGCAAAATCTTGTGGGCCTTTAGTTGGGCCGGCCCATTTAAACTTCATGGGCCGGTCCACGTGTCAACATATCATAGGCGCGTCTCGCCCATTGGATGAGTGACACCTGTGCCAACGCGGACCTGACACGTGTCTCCTCCAGCCAATGATGATTTTACACATGGAAAATCCCCATTGGTCGGGGCTGTTAACGGGTTATCGGATCCAAAACCCGACCCAATAGCTTAACGGCGTTCCGTTACGGTGGATGCCACGTGTCGGTCACCCTTGACGAAAGCACTTCTGTGACGCGTGATTTATCGTCATGGAAGTGGACACTTCCGTGATGATAATTTTGGTAATGTCATGGAACACTTCTACGACAGCACAGGTATGACTATCTTGATTCTGTCATAAATTTGTCATGGATGTACATGCATGACAAAAAACGCGACCTACTGTGACAAACACGTATCATCACGGAAGTGTATTTTTCTGTAGTGGGAGGACGGAGTGCATGTGTGACAAAGACACAAGGAGTGTGTGTGTGTGTGCGATAGGTATTAGCTTAAAATGAGGCGATAGTGTGTGTGTGCACGATCGAGAGGGCGTGTCTCAAGAAGGGAAGAAAAATTTACATAGATACAAGGAGCGGGAGAGAGACATGTGTGCGATGGTGGAAGCACGAGTGTGCGGGTGTATAAACCTATCTAGAGGCTAGCTAGTCGATAAATGTTTGTGAGAGTAATACGAGTCGGGGTGCGAAAGCGAGAGTTTTGTGTGTGTGAGGGAGAGACGGTAGTCGGGAAGGGGAGTGGAAGTAGGAGTTGTGTGTGTGTGTGTCTGCGAGAGAGAAAGAGGAGACGGTAGTCGGGGTTGTCTGATCGGTAAACAAATGAATAATGTTAGTCTGGGATGGAGACGAAAAGGAGACCGCAACAAATGTCGTGTCTACAGGAGAGAGAGAGAGAGAGAGTAATTTCAGTGGTATGAGTCATATGTAGAGACATATAGGGTGTGTGAGAGAACCCCATAGAGAGGAAGACAAAGTGAAAGACGAGTGGAGAATGTGTGTGTGGCGGTGAAAAAGAAAGCTTAGGTACCGAGTGATACCAGAGAACAGTAGAGACGTGAGAGATAATGAAAACCGTGTAATGTATAATGATAGGGAGAGTGTGACACTTCTCAAGGGAGACGTCGAGAGACCATGTTTGCGAGGATAGGAGAAACATGAAGTGAGCGTGCGGGTGAGCTGGAGAAAAGACAGTGATAGCTACCTAAAGGAGCATGCATGCGAGAGAGATGGGCGTGAAAGGAGTGAACAAAAAAGGATTCAAATATTTGAATTCGAGATGATGATACATGTAATCCATACTGTGACACCCAAAATTTCATTTGGATTTTTCAAATTTTTATTTGACTTGAGGGAGGTGATTTAAATTTTTCCTTCAAAAGAACCCTCCCTTTCAAAATATTTTTATGGCAAGAGTTTTATTTGGTTTCACCCAAAACTTGATTTTGGTCTTGGAGGTTCTTGCTTTTTATTTTGGACTCAAACCAAAATGCTTTTCACTTGGGAAAGATGTCTTTTAAAAATTTCTTTGAAAATACTCTATGGCTTTTGGAATAATCCTTTACCACTTCCAACAAATCCCTCATGCCATGACCTTAGTGCAAATCCACTCTCCCAAACCTTCCCTCATCTTTGGATCATGATTTGCATCAAATCCAGCAAGTTCAACCTCCCCATATATTTATTTTCCATTTAAATCTTATCAAAACAATTTCTGCCTTCTATTCTAGCCCTTGGAGATTTACAAAGGAGCTACCATTTCTGTTTTGATTTTTGCCCCCAAACCAATTTCCTTCCTAGTCCTTTGAACCCTCAACCAAGATCCATGAAGATCCACTGGTCTTCAGTTCAAATTTTTCAAACTATACTTGCTGCAAGTTTGGACCAGTTTTGCCAAATTTGATGAAATTCATTCAAACCCTTCTCCAAAAATTCTGAGAAAAATCAGGCAGCCTCTAGGTGCATTGAGAGGTCACCTCACCAAGTCCCAGCCCCAGGAAAAATTTTCTTCACACCAAATCATTCTGTCGAACACCTGCAGTGCTTTGTCAATGTCAAGTTCAGAGATTCAGAAATACAGTTCAGTGATCTACTGTCGTTTTCTTCAGAACATGTTGTCGATCTCGACAATGCCGCGTTGGCACCTTGCTCCCCGTCCCCTCCCCCTTGTCCCTGCACCGCACGAGCGCCTGGATGTTTGCGGGCGTCGGCGACATGCTGGAGGAGGTGCGCCGCCCCGTGACCGACGCCAGCGGCGGCTTTGCGGCCGCCACAGAGAGGCGCAGCGCAGACGGCGCCACCCAGCGCCGCCCAAGCCACCGGAGGCCGCCGCGTGGCCACCCTCTCCCCAGTGCGCGCTGTCACCCTCGTCGTGAACCGCTGGGCACGGAGCGCGCTCTCTGCCGCCGTCGTGCCCGTACGGCCACCCCACCGTGGACCGGCACCATTACGCCATGCCCGATCGAGTTTAGCAGTGGAACGGGACCAGTAACTCCCACGGATGCTGCCTGGCCACCTAAACCCCCTGCCAATCCACTGCCTCGCTGTAATTGCTCACCGGAGATTCTCCGTTCATGGCCACCCCCTCGAGCCGCCTATAAATAGAGGCCCCGAGCTCCAGCTAGTACCCACACCACCTCTGCACTCCACCAAGACCCTGCCTAGCCACTGGAAGAGCCCCGAGGAAGTCTCCTTCCTCAAGTCCGGCCGCCGCGACCCGCCACGGGATCCAGCTCGATTCGCTCCCGTGCGTGCACCTCCACCCTTCAACTCTTGCCAGTAGCTTCCCTATGCATCCACGCTCCTGACCCGTGCTTCAATTCGGAGCTTGCAGCACCCACCGGAGTTCTCCACCATCACCCGAGCTGCCGTCCGCCGGAGAAAGTGTCGCCGTCGACGTGGTGCTCTCCGACGCTCGAGTCCACCACCCACCGACGCGGAAGGACGCGCTGAAGCTCTTGGTACACTCCGATCTCCCTGTCTCACCGTGGTTCGACGCCGGCGACCACCGCAGTCTTCGGGCGCCGGCGAGCTTTTTAAACCTGACATGTGGACCCCCCCTGTCAGCCTCTATTCTCTTCTCCCTTGAAACGTTTTCTGTTAGCGCCTCCGGGCAAATACGCTTTCTCTTTAAGCTGGCGCGTTTCTTTCCGAAGCATTTTCTATTTTCTCAGTTAAGCCCCTGGAACTTCTCTGTTTCATTACAGATGAGTCCCTGGACAGAAACCCTTATAACTTTTTAATAAAAAGGGATTTTTGAGTGATTCTTTTTCTGACAATCTTATAATTTTGTCTAGTTTTTTATGGGATTTATTTGGAAATTTTCTGGAACAACTTTTATGCACGCGTTGGTTTTCACGTTAGTATGCCTTTTCGCTATACCGTAGGTTCCGGAAGAGGTGACGGAGCTGCGAACTTCGCCGAGCTAGACTCTGACTTCTCCGAACCAGGAAAGCATGTTTGAACCTTTGATATGACAGGTGTTTTGCATGTTTGCGTGAAAGGTTGTGCGTGGCATATGAGTATCGGCGAGTATCTCGTTGCTTGTGAGGCAACTACCCGTGTGTTCCAAAGTCGCGATGATCTCTGATGAGAGATGGCCTAATCATGTGGTGACATGAAGGGCAGCAAGGTGGTACTGGTGTAGCATGCCAGCCTAGCGTCATCCGACAATTCCCGACGTTAACATGGACGGAGTCACGTTATCGTTCTTCCCCCTTCCGTGCTACCACGTGTTTTCTGCCAGAATGCGGTTTAGTAAGTTGGTAACCTCTTTCCGTGTACACACCAAACAGAGGGGCCGGGATGATGGTTCCATGGCCCTGGATTAAAGCCAGTCATCCGGTCAGGGGGCATGGGTGTTTCCGGTTGGGACCGAGAGGGGGGCACCCCTTAGAGCGCGCGTATAGAAATTTTGATCCCATGCTACGCGAGGTTGTAGCCTCCCCGTCTCAAGGTTTTTCTTGAACGTTGCCGAGGGTGATTCCTGGCTTCGGAATGTTGAATGGGTGTGTACTGGTTAGATGTGTTTTTTCCAAAACACCGTAAATGGAACTAGTCCCCGTGACTACTGAAATCCGTTGGCTGTGGTTAAAGTACAAACTCTGCAGAGTCAAATCCTTTCGAGTCATCGTATCCATGGTCCAGTAACGTAATCAGCGTATCCATGTCTATGTCGTAACCTCGTGGTATATTCTTCTTTCCGGTAAGCGAGCATGAGTAGTAAACTTAGCTGAACGTTATTCTTGTGGATGGACTAACCCTGTTGTTTGTCTCATGTTTGATTATTCTCTTGATAGGATGTAAGATTCGTGAGTTACTACGTTATGAATATAAGCCCTTTATGTGATGTCGCTCAGACGTCCGACTGTGGCATGTTTGTCTCTTACTTTCAATATAAGCCCTTTATGTGATGTCGCTCAGACGTCCGACTGTGGCACGCATTGTCTTTCTTTTTCTGTTATAAGCCCTTTATGTGGTGTCGCCCCGACGCCCGACTGCGGCATTATTATTCCTGCAGTTTCCTCTCGAGGAGTCATTCAGACCCTCGTTTGGCACCGGTATTACTATTCTTGCAGCTTCCTCTCGAGGAGTCATTCAGACCCTCGTTTGGCACCCAGTATTTATTTTGGGATTTCAGGAGGACTACCGCCCGACTTCTCCGTTATTTTCCCATGCATCATTATCTCTATGTCTGAATGCTCTTGTTAATCTATTCATATGCTTCATGTTTACATTTGTTATATCTTATGTCCGAACTGTCTTGCGAGTACTTTCATAGTACTCACCTGGCTTGTTGATTTGGCTAGATGTTGACGAAGGCGATCTCTTGGATGAAGAGTTTGATAGTGCGTCCGACGCCTAGAGGAATCCCAGTCAGTCCTGTGCGATCCCGGATATTGGTCACTTGTATCTTATACGCTTCCGCCACCCACAATAAGTCTCCTCGAGCCTCACTCCGACGCTCGAAGAGCTGTAGTTTTCAGGAGTCATATCACCCACTTCTCGGTGATATTTCCACCACCGTTGTTATCGTGAGTTAGTAGTCATGCCACCCTATCCGCCGTCATGTTTTATCGGTGTTCATGTAATAAATTGTTGAGCAGTCTCCGCTCAACCTTGTATTGTGTTCAGTACTCCTGGTATTTTCTACTGTGACCAAGATATTGTCTACCAGTGAGAAGGAATTCTTCTTTACCGGTCCGTAAAAGGGATTGGTCTCTCAATAAATATTTTATTGAAAAACCGGTCGTGACAAGCTTGGTATCAGAGCCAGGCTGACTGTAGGAAGCCACTAGGTGCGATCGCTAATCGGTTATTAGCGTCTTTGTGCTTGTTCAGCATTTTGCAGTTGTAGCTATTTTCTGTTGGTCATCATAAATTTATGACATGACTACTCAGAATTTTGCCTACTTTTGTAGATGGCTGGCAGCAACTGCGAGACTCGAGTGTTCACTAACGTGCCCGCGGGGTTTGTCAAACTCCTCGTCTCCATCACCAAGCTCGCGATCGGGCCAGCGACTCATCCGGAGTTCACGCTTTATCAGCACAAGCTCAGCGGCGACGTGTCTATGCACCAAGCCGTGGTGCAATTCAAAGGAGGGCGTTCTGCATCTCGCCACTTCCGTTTTGTGGGAAGGGCCATGCCTACGGAGAGGCATGCCTTGCAGATGGCTACCCGTGAGGCGATAGCTCGTCTTCGGGACATCCTTCCGATGATGAACACTCGTCGCTACCGCTACCTCCCATGCCATGTGCCATACACTTGTCACTATGCATTCGCCTGCCATCGGGGAGAGCGAGATGAAGCCATCGAGATGGTCATGGAGTACCTCAAGGCTCTGGAGGAATGCTTCGATAACCTCATGGATGATCTTGTGGCTGCCCGCATGGACTTAGTCCGGGGCGGTCCTGCCTGCAGGAAGGAGCTTCTCCACACGGCACCGCCTCTGACTTTCGTCTCGTCTTCAGCCTCTTATGCACCGGCCATTTTGGCCACTGCTCGCCGTCTGCCTACCACTGAGGAGTTCGACCGAGTCATCGCTCCTACTCCAGTCAGAGCTGCACCGCCTGCCACACCCGCTCTGCCGCCTGTCGCCCCCGTACCATCACCACAGCGCAGTGTTACGCGCCAGGAGCCTGCTAGAGAGGAGGTGGAGTGTCACGACCGGTTTTTCAATAAAACATTTATTGAGAGACCAATCCCTTTTATGGGCCAGTAAAGAAGAATTCCTTCTCACCGGTAGACAATATCTTGGTCACAGAAGAAAAATACCAGGAGTACTGAATATAATACAAGGTTGAGCGGAGACTGCTCAGCAATTTATTACAAACATGCCGATAAAACATAACGGCGGATAGGGTGGCATAACTACTAACTCACGATAACAACGGTGGTGGAAATATCACAGCGGGGTGGGTGATATGACTCCTGAAAACTACAGCTCTTCGAACGTCGGAGTGAGGCTCGAGGAGACTTCATGCGGGTAGCGGAAGCGTGAATAATACAAGTGACCAATATCCGGGATCGCACAAGGCTGACTGGGACTCCTCTAGGCGTCGGACGCACTATCAAACTCTTCATCCAAGAGATCGCCTTCGTCAACATCTGGCCAAATCAATAAGCCAGGTGAGTACTATGAAAGTACTCGCAAGACAGTTCGGACATAAGATATAACAAATGTAAACATGAAGCATCTGAACAGATAACAAGTGCGTTCAGGCATAGAGACAAAATGCATGGAAAAATAACCGAGAAGTCGGGCGGTGGTCCTCCCGAAATCCCAAAATAAATACTGGGTGCCAAACGAGGGTCTGAATGACTCCGCGAGAGGAAACTGCAAGAATAATAATGCCGCAGTCGGGCGTCAGGGCGACACCACATAAAGGGCTTATAACAGAAAATAAAAGACAAACATGCCACAGTCGGACGTCTGAGCGACATCACATAAAGGGCTTATATTGAAAGTTGAAGACAAACATGCCACAGTCGGACGTCTGAGCGACATCACATAAAGGGCTTATATTGTAGCTCAATAATTCAGTAGCTCGGGAACATAAATTATTACGAGTACGAGACAAATATAAGGTTAGTCCATCCGCAGAAATAACAATTAAACTGGGTTTACCACTTGAGCTTGTCCACCGGGGATAAAATTTCCACGAGGATAGATATGGATATACTGATCACCCTACTTGATCATGGATACGATGACTTGGAAGGATTTGACTCTGCAGAGTTTGTACTTAACCACAGCCAACGGATTTCAGTAGTCACGGGGACTAATTCCGTCTATGGTGTTTTGGAAGAAACACGTCTAACCAGTACACACCCATTCAACATTCCGAAGCCAGGGATCACCCTCGGCAACGTTCAAGAAAAACCTTGAGACGGGGAGGCTACAACCTCGCGTAGCATGGGATCAAATTTCTATACGCGCGCTCTAAGGGGGTGCCCCCCCTCTCGGTCCCAACCGGAAACACCCATGCCCCCTGACCGGATGACTGGCTTTAATCCAGGGCCATGGAACCATCATCCCGGCCCCTCTGTTTGGTGTGTACACGGAAAGAGGTTACCAACTTACTAGATCGCATCCTGGCAAAAGAAACATGTGGTAGTACGGAAGGGAAAAGAACGATAACGTGACTCCGTCCACGTTAACGTCGAAATTTGTCGGATGACGCAAGGCTGGTATGCCACAACAGTACCACCTTGCTGCCCTTCATGTCACCACATGACTAGGCCATCTCTCACCAGAGATCATCGCAACCTTGGAACATGCGGGTAGTTGCCTCACAAGCAACGAGGTACTCACCGACACTCATATGCCACGCACAAACTCTCACGCAAACATGCAAAGCACTTATCATATCAAAGTTTCAAACATGCTTGCCTGGTTCGGACAAGTCGGAGTCTAGCTCGGCGAAGTTCGC
This sequence comes from Triticum aestivum, assembly GCF_018294505.1. Classification (NCBI taxonomy): domain Eukaryota; kingdom Viridiplantae; phylum Streptophyta; class Magnoliopsida; order Poales; family Poaceae; genus Triticum; species Triticum aestivum. The sequence continues at coordinate 382,620,456 of NC_057805.1, forward strand.
AGCTCCGTCACCTCTTCCGGAACCTACGGTATAGCGAAGAAGCATACTAACGTGAAAACCAACGCGTGCATAAAAGTTGTTCCAAAAAATTTCCAAATAAATCCCATAAAAAACTAGACAAAATTTTAAGACTGTCAGAAAAAGAATCACTCAAAAATCACTTTTTATTAAAAAGTTATAAAGGTTTCTGTCCAGGGACTCATCTGTAATGAAACAGAAAAGTTCCAGGGGCTTAACTGAGAAAACAGAAAACGCTTCGGAAAGAAACGCGCCAGCTTAAAGGGAAAGCGAATTTGCCTGAAGGTGCCAACAGAAAACGTTTCAAGGGGGAAAAGAATAGAGGCTGATAGGGGGGTCCACATGTCAGGTTTAAAAAGCTTGCCGGCGCCCGAAGACTGCGGTGGTCGCCGGCGTCGAACCACGGCGAGACAGGGAGATCGGAGTGTACCAAGAGCTTCAGCGTGTCTTTCCGCGTCGGTGGGTGGTGGACTCGAGCGTCGGAGAGCACCACGTCAACGACGACACTTTCTCCGGCGGACGGCGGCTCGGGTGATGGTGCAGAACTCCGGTGGGTGCTGCAAACTCCGAATTGAAGCGCGGGTCAGGGGAGTGGATGCATAGGGATGCTACTGGCAAGAGATGGGGGGCAGAGGTGCACGCACGGGAGCGAATCGAGCTGGATCCCGTGGCGGGTCGCGGCGGCCGGAGTTCAGGAAGGAGACTTCCTCGGAGCTCTTCCAGTGGCTAGGCAGGGTCTCGGTGGAGTGTAGAGGTGGTGTGGGTACTAGCTGGAGCTCGGGGCCTCTATTTATAGGCGGATCGAGGGGGTGGCCGTGAACGGAGAATCTCCGGCGAGCAATTACGGCGAGGCAGTGGATTGGCAGGGGGTTTAGGTGGCCAGGCAGCATCAGTGAGGTGTTCTGGTGCCGTTCCCCCGCTAATCCCGGTCGGTCTTGGCGTAATGGCCCCGGTCCACTGTGGGGTGGCCGCACGGGCACGACGGCGGCAGAGAGCGCGCTCCGCGCCTGGCAGTTCACGACGAGGGTGGCAATGTGCACGGGGGAGTGGGAGACCACGCGGCGATCTCCGGTGGCTTGGGCGGCGCTGAGTGGCGCCGTCTGCGCTGTGCCGCTCTCTGGCGGCCGCAAAGCCGCCGCTGGCGTCGGTCACGGGGCGGCGCACCTCCTCCAGCACGTCGCCGACGCCCGCAAACATCCAGGCGCTCGTGCGGTGCAGGAACAAGGGGGAGGGGACGGGGAGCAAGGCGCCAACGCGGCACTGTCGAGATCGACAACACGTTCTGAAGAAAACGACAGTATAACACTGAACTGTATTTCTGAATTTCTGAACTTGACATTGACAAAGCACTGCAGGTGTTCGACAGAATGATTTGGTGTGAAGAAAAAATTTCCTGGGGCTGGGACTTGGTGAGGTGACCTCTCAATGCACCTAGAGGCTGCCTGATTTTACTCAGAATTTTTGGAGAAGGATTTGAATGAATTTCATCAAATTTGACAAATCTGGTCCAAACTTGCAGCAAGTATAGTTTGAAAAATTTGAACTGGAGACCAGTGGATCTTCATGGATCTTGGTTGAGGGTTCAAAGGACTAGGAAGGGGAATTGGTTTGGGGGCAAAAATCATAGCAGAAACAGTAGTTCCTTTGTAAATCTCCAAGGGCTAGAATAGAAGACAGAAATTGTTTTGATAAGATTTAAATGGAAAAATAAATATATGGGGAGGTTCAACTTGCTGGATTTGATGCAAATCATGATCCAAAGATGAGGGAAGGTTTAGGAGAGTGGATTTGCACTAAGGTCATAGCAAGAGGAATTTGTTGAAAGTGGTAAAGGATTATTCCAAAAGCTATAGAGTATTTTCAAAGAAATCTTCAGAAGACATTTTTCTCAAGTGAAAAGCATTTTGGTTTGAGTCCAAATAAAAAGCAAAAACCTCCAAGACCAAAAACAAGTCTTGGGTGAATCCAAATAAAACTCTTGCCATAAAAGAATATTTTGAAAGGGAGGGTTCTTTTGAAGAAAAAATTAAATCACCTCCCTCAAGTCAAATAAATTTTTTGAAAAATCCAAATAAAATTTTGGGTGTCACAACACCTACCCCCTTAGGAAAAATCTTGTCCTCGAGATTTCAGCTGATCCTTGAATAGATATGGATATTCTGCGTGGAGAAAATCTTCCCTTTCCCACGTAGCCTCATCCTCAGTGTGGTTGCTCCACTGAACTCTGAAAAACTTTGTCGTTTTCTGACGGGTCCTCCATTCAGACACTTCCAGTATCTTTACTGGCCTTTCTCTGTAGGTGAGATCTGGTTGTACATCAATGGTCTCGTGAGATACATGCTTCTCCGGGTTACTTACACATTTTCTCAATTGGGAGACGTGGAATACGTCATGGACGTCTGACAGCTCCTTGGGTAGGTCTAGTTGGTAGGCTACCGTGCCTCTTCGTGCAATTATACTGAATGGTCCAATAAATCTCGGGGTTAGCTTCCCCTTAATTTTGAACCGTTGCAGGCCCCTCATAGGAGACACTCGTAGGTATACGGAATCACCGGGTTCAAAGCTGACCTCACGATGTTTTTGATCGTAGTAGCTCTTTTGTCGGCTCTGTGCCGTCTTGACTCTGTCCCTGATCTGTTTAACTTTCTCCTCGGCCTCCTTGAGCATGTCTGGGCCGAAGATACGACTGTCACCTGTTTCTGACCAATTCAGCGGGGTACGACACCTCCGTCCGTACAATGTTTCGAAGGGTGCCATTTGCAAGCTGGCTTGGTAACTGTTGTTGTAAGCAAACTCGGCATACGACAGACTCTCTTCCCAACTGGATCCATAGGTGAGCACACAGGCTCTCAACATGTCCTCTAGGATTTGGTTCACACGTTCCGTTTTTCCATCAGTCTGAGGGTGGTACGCTGTACTGAAAGCTAGTTGCGTGCCCAGGGCGTGTTGCAGGTGATCCCAAAATTTGGAGACAAATTGTGTGCCTCGGTCGGATATTATAGTCTTTGGGACTCCATACAAACAAACTATACGGGAGAGATAAAGCTTGGCCAGTCTTTGTGTGGAGTAGGTAGTCTTCACGGGAATGAAATGAGCAACCTTGGTTAGTCGGTCTGTGATGACCCATATGGCGTCATTTCCGCGTTGTGATCGTGCTAGTTCGACGATGAAGTCCATTCCTATTTCATCCCACTTCCACTCCGGTATCCTGTTTGGCTGGAGTAGCCCTCCTAGCTTTTGATGCTCGGCCTTGATGCGCTGACATGAATCGCAACAAGCAATAAATGCGGCTATATCCCTTTTCATACCGTGCCACCAAAATCTTTCCTGATTGTCTTTGTACATTTTGGTCCCTCCAGGGTGGATCGAGTATGGAGCGGTGTGGCTTTCGGTTAAGATTTGTTGCTTGAGTTCCTCAATGTTAGGTACGCAAAGTCTGTCTCCGTACCATAATATTCCTTCACTGTCTGTGACGAACTCTGAAGCCTTACCAAGGTTCATTTTCTTCTTTATACCTTCGATGCTGGGATGTCCCTGTTGAGCCTTCTTAATTTATTCCACTAGGGTGGGTTGTAACTCCAGGTTTGATACGGTGCCCTCAGAGACTAACACCATGTTGAGCCTAGCGAACTCTTGCTGAAACTCAGGCCTCAAGTTTTGCGGACCGTCATTGTCCGGGCTGGGGTTTCGACTAAGGGCATCAGCCACTACATTCGCTTTCCCTGGGTGGTAGTGGATGCCGACATCATAGTCCTTGACCAATTCCAACCAGCGTCCTTGGCGTAAATTTAGCTCTGGCTGTGTGAAAATATATTTGAGGCTTTTATGGTCCGTATATATTTCACAGCGATTTCCTAACAGAAAGTGCCTCCACTCCTTGAGTGCATGTATGACTGCTGCTAGCTCCAAGTCATGTGTTGGGTAATTTTCCTCATGTTTTCGCAGCTGCCTGGAGGCATACGCGACAAATTTGCCATCCTGCATTAGTACACATCCGAGGCCTTTTCGGGACGCGTCACAATATACTTCAAAACTCTTGTGTATGTCTGGCACGGTTAATACTGGTGCGGTTGTTAGCTTCTTCTTGAGTTCTTGGAAGCTTTTCTCGCATGCTTCCGTCCATACAAATTTCTTGTCTTTCTTGACCAACTGTGTTATTGGTTTTGCCACAGTGGAGAACCCTTCAATAAATCTTCTGTAATATCCGGCCATTCCCAGGAAACTCCGCAAATCCGTAACGTTGGTGGGTGGCTTCCAGTCAAGTATGGCTTTGACCTTTTCTGGGTCTACGGCCACGCCTTCTTGGTTCAATATGTGGCCTAGGAAACCAACTTGTCTTGCCAAAATTCACACTTGCTAAATTTGGCGTACAACTGATGTTTCCTTAATTCTCCCAAAACAATTCTGAGATGCTCACCATGCTCTTCCGGTGTCCTTGAGTAAACCAGAATATCGTCAATGAACACCACAACAAATTTGTCCATGAATTTCATGAACACTTTGTTCATGAGGTGGACGAAATATGCGGGGGCGTTCGTTAGTCCAAAAGGCATCAATGTGAATTCATATAACCCATATCTGGACGTGAATGCTGTCTTGGGGATATCTTCTGTCCGTACTTTCAATTGATGATATCCCGATCTCAAATCAATTTTTGAGAACACCTTGGCTTGTGCGAGCTGGTCAAACAAATCATTTATCCGTGGCATCGGATACTTGTTTTTGATGGTGACCATATTGAGGGCTCGATAGTCTATACACAGTCTCAGCGTCCAATCCTTTTTCTTGGCGAACAACACTGGCGAACCCCATGGTGAGGAGCTGGCTCGAATAAATCCTTTGTCCAATAATTCCTTTATCTGCTTCTTCAACTCCACCAATTCTGAGGGTGCCATTCTATAAGGTTTCTTATAGATGGGAGCGGTGCCAGGTGCTAGTTCGATGCTGAATTCTATCTCTCGGTCTGGTGGCATGCCTGGTAGTTCTTCAGGAAATACGTCAGGAAACTCTCATACCACTGGAACTTTTCTCAGTTCTGAAATGTCCACTTTGTTCAGTTTCGGTTGCCGTGACCGTGGCCTTTCTTGAGCTGTGACCTTTATTGTCTTGCCATGATGGTGGGTGAGAATCACGGTCTGATTGAAACAGTCAATGAATCCTTTGTTGGTGTTTAACCAATCCATCCCTAAAATGACATCCAGTCCTTTATTTTCCAACACGATGAGATTTGCTTGGAACTGTAGTCCTTCGAACTCAATGATTACTCCTTGGCAGTAACTCCGAGCGATTTGCTTATTTCCGGGGGACTTGATGATCATAGATTTTTCCAAGGGAAGTATCGGAAAACCATGTTGCAAAACAAAACTCTTCGAAACGAATGAATGGGAAGCTCCAGAATCAAACAAAACCGTGGCAGGTACTGTGTTGACAGGGAACGTACCGAGCACGATGTCTGGGGCATTCTGTGCTTCTTCCCTGGTCACATGGTTCAGGTGACCCTTCCTGTGGTTGTTGCTGGGGTCGAAATTGTTGCGCTTGGGGGCTGGATTGTTTCCACCATTGTTCGGCTTGGGGGCCAAGTTCCTCGGTTTTGGGCACTGTTTAGCATAGTGCCCTTCTTCTCCACAAGCATAGCATGTGACCCCTGGGTGGTACGTGAACTCTTTGTCCCTGGCATGAAACTGTCTGACGGGCCTTGGATCAGTAGTCATGGATCTCCTTGCTTCTGTCCTTGGAACCTCAGTCTTGCTTTGGTTGTTGCGAGCAAGAGTCGTCTTGTCCCTCTTTCGCTTACGGATATCTTCCAGACTACGGCGCTCATTCTCTAATGTAATGGCCTTGTCAACCAGAGTTTTAAAATCCGGGAAGGTGTGTACAATCAGTTGGCATCTTAGTGCTGGTGCCAGGCCGTCCAGGAATTTCTCCATCTTCTTGTTCTCTGTCATGTGCTCGTCGTAGGCATAACGAGATAGCTGGGTAAACTGACCATTGTATTCTGTCACTGACATGCCTCTCTGCTTCAGGTCATCAAATTCTCTCTTCTTGATTTTTATGATGCTCCGGGGAATGTGTGCCCCACGAAAGCCTTCCTTGAATTCTTCCCAGGTGATGTTGTGTTCACTGGGGTGTATGTGTAGGAAGTTTTCCCACCATGCTGCAGCTGCTCCAGTAAGGTAGTGTGGTGCATAAAGCACCTTCTCATGATCTGAACACTGGGCAATAATCAGCTTCCTTTCGCTGTCGCGAAGCCAATCATCGGCTTCTAGCGGCCTATCGGTGTGAGCAAACGTTGATGGGCGAGTCTTTTGTAACTCAGATAACTTGGAATGCGATTGATAGGGTTCACGGTGGTTTCCCATATTGATGACGTGATTCATCATCTCTTGGTGCTGTTGCTGGCTTTGTTCGAAGAGACGGCATACTTGAGACAGGGCTGCTTCGCTGTCCTGTTGACTGGACTGACCCTGAGTGAAATTGTTGCTAGTCTGTGTCCCATAAACTTCTTCTGGCTGATTGGGCATGGAGCGAGTCCACGGGCGAGACATTTTTCCAGTCTGGGGCATTATTTTGCAAAACCCATGAGAAGAACTGTGTGGCACAAGGAAAATCTTGCAAAGGCAACAATTTAAAAGACCTCAAGATTTTTCAAGAAATCATAAATGATTTTGCATGGAGATGAATGGCTGCTTAACACAAAACTTACACGCGAAAAGCAAACACACAGTACAACACTCAGGATGTGCGTACACAATCCTGACATGTTATTTAGTCTAGCGTACTCCTCCGGAAAACAGCGAACACACTAATACAAACTAGCGTACAGATAAAACACATCATACAAGCAGACATAACGCGCGGCTACTCGGCGATCTCAGTCGGAGATGGTGACGATGTCCTTTCCCTTGCCGAGGGCAAGACTCAGCGGTGCAGGAGAATCAACCTCCACCTCCTCTCTAGCTGGCTCTTGGCGCGTAACACTGCGCTGCGGTGATGGTGCGAGAGCGACGGGCGGCAGAGCGGGTGTGGCAGGCGGTGCAGCTCTGACTGGAGTAGGGGCGATGACTCGGTCGAACTCCTCAGTGGTAGGCAGACGGCGAGCAGTAGCCAAAATGGCCGGTGCATAACAGGCTGAAGACGAGACGAATGTCAGAGGCGGTGCCGTGTGGAGAAGCTCCTTCCTGCAGGCAGGACCGCCCCGGACCAAGTCCATGCGGGCAGCCACAAGGTCATCCACGAGGTTGTCGAAGGATTCCTCCAGAGCCTTGAGGTACTCCACGACCATCTCGATGGCTTCATCTCGCTCTCCCCGATGGCAGGCGAAAGCATAGTGACAAGTGTACGGCACATGGCATGGGAGGTAGCGGTAGCGACGAGTCTTCATCATAGGAAGGATGTCCCGAAGGCGAGCTATCGCCTCACGGGCAGCCATCAGCATGGCATGCCTCTCCATAGGCATGGCCCTTCCCACAAAACGGAAGTGGCGAGACGCAGAACGTCCTCCCTTGAATTGCACCACGGCTTGGTGCATAGACACGTCGTCGCTGAGCTTGTGCTGATAAAGCGTGAACTCCGGACGAGTCGCTGGCCCGATCGCGAGCTTGGTGATGGAGACGAGGAGTTTGACAAACCCCTCGGGCACGTTCGTGAACACTCGAGTCTCGCAGTTGCTGCCAGCCATCTACAAAAGTAGGCAAAAATTCTGAGTAGTCATGTCATAAATTTATGATGACCAACAGAAAATAGCTACAATTGCAAAAATGCTGAAAAAGCACAAAAGACGCTAATAACCGATTAGCGATCGCACCTAGTGGCTTCCTACAGTCAGCCTGGCTCTCATACCAAGCTTGTCACGACCGGTTTTTCAATAAAACATTTATTGAGAGACCAATCCCTTTTATGGACCAGTAAAGAAGAATTCCTTCTCACTGGTAGACAATATCTTGGTCACAGAAGAAAAATACCAGGAGTACTGAATATAATACAAGGTTGAGCGGAGACTGCTCAACAATTTATTACAAACATGCCGATAAAACATAACGGCGGATAGGGTGGCATAACTACTAACTCACGATAACAACGGTGGTGGAAATATCACAGCGGGGTGGGTGATATGACTCCTGAAAACTACAGCTCTTCGAACGTCGGAGTGAGGCTCGAGGAGACATAATGCGGGTAGCGGAAGCGTGAATAATACAAGTGACCAATATCCGGGATCGCACAAGGCTGAATGGGACTCCTCTAGGCGTCGGACGCACTATCAAACTCTTCATCCAAGAGATCGCCTTCGTCAACATCTGACCAAATCAACAAGCCAGGTGAGTACTATGAAAGTACTCACAAGACAGTTCAGACATAAGATATAACAAATGTAAACATGAAGCATATGAACAGATAACAAGTGCGTTCAGGCATAGAGACAAAATGCATGGAAAAATAACCGAGAAGTCGGGCGGTAGTCCTCCCGAAATCCCAAAATAAATACTGGGTGCCAAACGAGGGTCTGAATGACTCCTCGAGAGGAAACTGCAAGAATAATAATACTGGTGCCAAACGAGGGTCTGAATGACTCCTCGAGAGGAAACTGCAAGAATAATAATGCCGCAGTCGGGCGTCGGGGCGACGCCACATAAAGGGCTTATAACAGAAAATAAAAGACAAACATGCCACAGTCGGACGTCTGAGCGACATCACATAAAGGGCTTATATTGAAAGTAGAAGACAAACATGCCACAGTCGGACGTCTGAGCGACATCACATAAAGGGCTTATATTGTAGCTCGAGAACATAAATTATTACGAGTACGAGACAAATATAAGGTTAGTCCATCCGCAGAAATAACAATTAAACTGGGTTTACCACTTGAGCTTGTCCACCGGGGATAAAATTTCCACGAGGATAGATATGGATATACTGATCACCCTACTTGATCATGGATACGATGACTTGGAAGGATTTGACTCTGCAGAGTTTGTACTTAACCACAGCCAACGGATTTCAGTAGTCACGGGGACTAATTCCGTCTACGGTGTTTTGGAAGAAACACATCTAACCAGTACACACCCATTCAACATTCCGAAGCCAGGGATCACCCTCGGCAACGTTCAAGAAAAACCTTGAGACGGGGAGGCTACAACCTCGCGTAGCATGGGATCAAATTTCTATACGCGCGCTCTAAGGGGGTGCCCCCCCTCTCGGTCCCAACCGGAAACACCCATGCCCCCTGACCGGATGACTGGCTTTAATCCAGGGCCATGGAACCATCATCCCGGCCCCTCTGTTTGGTGTGTACACGGAAAGAGGTTACCAACTTACTAGACCGCATCCTGGCAAAAGAAACATGTGGTAGTACGGAAGGGAAAAGAACGATAACGTGACTCCGTCCACGTTAACGTCGAAATTTGTCGGATGACGCAAGGCTGGTATGCCACAACAGTACCACCTTGCTGCCCTTCATGTCACCACATGACTAGGCCATCTCTCACCAGAGATCATCGCAACCTTGGAACATGCGGGTAGTTGCCTCACAAGCAACGAGGTACTCACCGACACTCGTATGCCACGCACAAACTCTCACGCAAACATGAAAAGCACTTATCATATCAAAGGTTCAAACATGCTAGCCTGGTTCGGAGAAGTCGGAGTCTAGCTCGGCGAAGTTCGCAGCTCCGTCACCTCTTCCGGAACCTACGGTATAGCGAAGAAGCATACTAACGTGAAAACCAACGCGTGCATAAAAGTTGTTCCAAAAAAATTCCAAATAAATCCCATAAAAAACTAGACAAAATTTTAAGACTGTCAGAAAAAGAATCACTCAAAAATCACTTTTTATTAAAAAGTTATAAAGGTTTCTGTCCAGGGACTCATCTGTAATGAAAAAGAAAAGTTCCAGGGGCTTAACTGAGAAAACAGAAAACGCTTCGGAAAGAAACGCGCCAGCTTAAAGGGAAAGCGTATTTGCCCGAAGGCGCCAACAGAAAATGTTTCGAGGGGGAAAAGAATAGAGGCTGATAGGGGGGTCCACATGTCAGGTTTAAAAAGCTCGCCGGCGCCCGAAGACTGCGGTGGTCGCCGGCGTCGAACCACGGCGAGACAGGGAGATCGGAGTGTACCAAGAGCTTCAGCGTGTCTTTCCGCGTCGGTGGGTGGTGGACTCGAGCGTCGGAGAGCACCACATCGACGGCGACACTTTCTCCGGCGGACGGCGGCTCGGGTGATGGTGCAGAACTCCGGTGGGTGCTGCAAACTCCGAATTGAAGCACGGGTCAGGAGAGTGGATGCATAGGGAAGCTACTAGCAAGAGTAGGGGGGCAGAGGTGCATGCACGGGAGCGAATCGAGCTGGATCCCGTGGCGGGTCGCGGCGGCCGGAGTTGAGGAAGGAGAGTTCCTCGGAGCTCTTCCAGTGGCTAGGCAGGGTCTTGGTGGAGTGTAGAGGTGGTGTGGGTACTAGCTGGAGCTCGGGGCCTCCATTTATAGGCGGATCGAGGGGGTGGCCGTGAACGGAGAATCTCCGGCGAGCAATTACGGTGAGGCAGTGGATTGGCAGGGGGTTTAGGTGGCTAGGCAGCATCAGTGAGGTGTTCTGGTGCCATTCCCCCGCTAATCCCGGTCGGTCTTGGCGTAATGGCCCCGGTCCATGGTGGGGTGGCCGCACGGGCACGACGGCGGCAGAGAGCGCGCTCCGCGCCTGGCAGTTCACGACGAGGGTGGCAGCGCGCACGGGGGAGTGGGAGACCACGCGGCGATCTCCAGTGGCTTGGGCGACGCTGAGTGGCACCGTCTGCGCTGCGCCTCTCTCTGGCAGCCGCAAAGCCGCCGCTGGCGTCGGTCACGGGGCGGCGCACCTCCTCCAGCACGTCGCCGACGCCCGCAAACATCCAGACGCTCGTGCGGTGCAGGAACATGGGGGAGGGGACGGGGAGCAAGGCGCCAACGCGGCACTGTCGAGATCGACAACACGTTCTGAAGAAAACGACAGTATAACACTGAACTGTATTTCTGAATTTCTGAACTTGACATTGACAAAGCACTGCAGGTGTTCGACAGATTGATTTGGTGTGAAGAAAAAATTTCCTGGGGCTGGGACTTGGTGAGGTGACCTCTCAATGCACCTAGAGGCTGCCTGATTTTACTCAGAATTTTTGGAGAAGGATTTGAATGAATTTCATCAAATTTGACAAATCTGGTCCAAACTTGCAGCAAATGTAGTTTGAAAAATTTGAACTGGAGCCCAGTGGATCTTCATGGATCTTGGTTGAGGGTTCAAAGGACTAGGAAGGGGAATTGGTTTGGGGGCAAAAATCATAGCAGAAAGAGTAGTTCCTTTGTAAATCTCCAAGGGCTAGAATAGAAGACAGAAATTGTTTTGATAAGATTTAAATGGAAAAATAAATATATGGGGAGGTTCAACTTGCTGGATTTGATGCAAATCATGATCCAAAGATGAGGGAAGGTTTAGGAGAGTGGATTTGCACTAAGGTCATAGCAAGAGGAATTTGTTGAAAGTGGTAAAGGATTATTCCAAAAGCTATAGAGTATTTTCATAGAAATCTTCAAAAGACATTTTTCTATAGTGAAAAGCATTTTGGTTTGAGTCCAAATAAAAAGCAAAAACCTCCAAGACCAAAAACAAGTCTTGGGTGAATCCAAATAAAACTCTTTCCATAAAAGAATATTTTGAAAGGGAGGGTTCTTTTGAAGAAAAAATTAAATCACCTCCCTGAAGTCAAATAAAAGTTTTGAAAAATCCAAATAAAATTTTGGGTGTCACATGGAGGTTGAATCTCCTGCACCGCTGATTCTTGCCCTCGGCAAGGGAAAGGACATCGTCACCATCTCCGACTGAGAGCGCCGAGTAGCCGCGCGTTATGTCTGCTTGTATGATGTGTTTTATCTGTACGCTAGTTTGTATTAGTGTGTTCGCTGCTTTCCGGAGGAGTATACTAGTCTAAATAACATGTGAGGATTGTGTACGCACATCCTGAGTGCTGTATCGTGTGTTTGCTTTTCGCGTGTAGGATATGTGCTAAGCAGTCCTTCTCCGTGCAAAATCGTTTACGTTTTCTTGAAAATCTTGAGGTCTTTTAAGTTTTTGCCTTTGCAAGATTTCCTTTGTGCCACACAGTTCTTCTCATGAGTTTTGCAAAATAATACCCCAGACTGGAAAAATGTCTCGTCCGTGGACACGTTCCATGCCCAATCAGCCAGAAGAAGTTTATGGAACACAGACTAGCAACAATTTCACTCAGGGACAATCCAGTCAACAAGACAGCGAAGCAGCCTTGTCTCAAGTATGCCGTCTCTTCGAACAAAGCCAGCAACAGCACCAAGAGATGATGAATCACGTCATCAATATGGGAAACCACCGTGAACCCTATCAGCCACATTCCAAGTTATCTGAGTTACAGAAGACTCGCCCTTCGACTTTTGCTCACACCGATAGGCCACTAGAAGCCGACGATTGGCTTCGCGACATCGAAAGGAAGCTGATTATTGCCCAGTGTTCGGATCATGAGAAGGTGCTTTATGCACCACACTACCTTACTGGAGCAGCTGCAGCATGGTGGGAAAACTTCCTACACATGCATCCCAGTGAACACAACATCACCTGGGAAGAATTCAAGGAAGGCTTTCGTGGGGCACACATTCCCCGGAGCATCATAAAAATCAAGAAGAGGGAATTTGACGATCTCAAGCAAAGAGGCATGTCAGTAACAGAGTACAACGGTCAGTTTCCCAAGCTATCTCGTTATGCCTACGACGAGCACATGACCGAGAACAAGAAGATGGAAAAATTCCTAGACGGCCTGGCACTAGCACTAAAATGCCAACTGGTTGTACACACCTTCCCGGATTTTAAAACTCTGGTTGACAAGGCCATTACCTTGGAGAATGAGCGCCGTAGTCTGGAAGATCTCCGTAAGCGAAAGAGGGACAAGACGACTCTTGCTCGCAACAACCGAAGCAAGACTGAGGTTCCAAGGACAGAAGCAAGGAAATCCACGACTACTGATCTAAGGCCCGTCAGACAGTTTCACGCCAGGGACAAGGAGTTCACGTACCGTCCAGGGGTCACCTGCTATGCTTGTGGTGAAGAAGGGCACTATGCTAAACAATGCCCAAAGCCGAGGAACGCGGCCCCCAAGCCGAACAATGGTGGAAACAATCCAGCCCCCAAGCGCAACAATTTCAATCCCAACAACAACCACAGGAAGGGTCACCTGAACCATGTGACCAGGGAAGAAGCGCAGAATGCCCCAGACATCATGCTCGGTACGTTCCCTGTCAACACAGTATCTGCACGGTTTTGTTTGATTCTGGAGCTTCCCATTCATTCGTTTCGAAGAGTTTTGTTTTGCAACATGGTTTTCCGATACTCCCCTTGGAAAAATCTATGATCATCAAGTCCCCCGGAAATAAGCAAATCGCTCAGAGTTACTGCCAAGGAGTGATCATTGAATTCGAAGGACTACAGTTCCAAGCAAATCTCATCGTGTTGGAAAATAAAGGACTGGATGTCATTTTAGGGATGGACTGGCTAACCACCAACAAAGGATTCATTGACTGTTTCAATCGGACCGTGATTCTCACTCACCATCATGGCAAGACAATAAAGGTTACAGCTCAAGAAAGGCCACGGTCACGGCAACCAAAACTGAACAAAGTGGACATTTCAGAACTGAGAAAAGTTCCAGTGGTATGCGAGTTCCCTGACGTATTTCCTGAAGAACTGCCAGGCATGCCACCAGACCGAGAGATAGAATTCAGCATCGAACTAGCACCTGGCACTGCTCCCATATATAAGAAACCTTATAGAATGGCACCCTCAGAATTGGTGGAGTTGAAGAAGCAGATAAAGGAATTATTGGACAAAGGATTTATTCGAGCCAGCTCCTCACCATGGGGTTCGCCAGTGTTGTTCGCCAAGAAAAAGGATGGGACACTGAGACTGTGTATAGACTATCGAGCCCTCAATATGGTCACCATCAAAAACAAATATCCGATGCCACAGATAAATGATTTGTTTGACCAGCTCGCACAAGCCAAGGTGTTCTCAAAAATTGATTTGAGATCGGGATATCACCAATTGAAAGTACGGAGAGAAGATATCCCCAAGACAGCATTCCAGTCCAGATATGGGTTATATGAGTTCACAGTGATGCCTTTTGGACTAACGAACGCCCCCGCATATTTCGTCCACCTCATGAACAAAGTGTTCATGAAATTCATGGACAAATTTGTTGTGGTGTTCATTGACGATATTCTGGTTTACTCAAGGACACCGGAAGAGCATGCTGAGCATCTCAGAATTTTTTTGGGAGAATTAAGGAAACATCAGTTGTACGCCAAATTTAGCAAGTGTGAATTTTGGCTAAGACAAGTTGGTCTCCTAGGCCACATATTGAACCAAGAAGGCGTGGCCGTAGACCCAGAGAAAGTCAAAGCCATACTTGACTGGAAGCCACCCGCCAACGTGACAGATGTGCGGATTTCCTGGGAATGGCCGGATATTACAGAAGATTTATTGAAGGATTCTCCACTGTGGCAAAACCAATAACACAATTGCTCAAGAAAGACAAGAAATTTGTATGGACGGAAGCATGCGAGAAAAGCTTCCAAGAACTCAAGAAGAAACTGACAACCGCACCGGTCTTAACTGTGCCAGACATACACAAGAGTTTTGAAGTGTATTGTGACACGTCCCGAAAGGGGCTCGGATGTGTACTAATGCAGGATGGCAAAGTTGTTGCGTATGCCTCCAGGCAGCTGCGAAAACATGAGGAAAATTACCCAACACATGACTTGGAGCTAGCAGCAGTCATACATGCACTCAAGGAGTGGAGGCACTTTCTGTTGGGAAATCGCTGTGAAATATATACGGACCATAAGAGCCTTAAATATATTTTCACTCAACCGGAGCTAAACTTACGCCAACGACGCTGGTTGGAATTGGTCAAGGACTATGATGTCAGTATTCACTACCATCCAGGGAAAGCAAATGTAGTGGCCGATGCCCTTAGTCGAAACCCCAGCCCGGACAATGACAGACCGCAAAACCTGAGGCCTGAGTTTCAGCAAGAGTTCGCCAGGCTCAACATGGTGTTAGTCTCTGAGGGCACCGTATCAAATCTGGAGATACAACCCACCCTAGTGGAGCAAATTAAGAAGGCTCAGCAAGGACATCCCAGCATCGAAGGTATAAAGAAGAAAATGAACCTTGGTAAGGCTTCAGAGTTCATCACAGACAGTGAAGGAATATTATGGTATGGAGACAGACTTTGCGTACCTAACATTGAGGAACCCAAGCAACAAATCTTAACCGAAAGCCACACCGCTCCATACTCGATCCACCCTGGAGGAACCAAAATGTACAAAGACATTCAGGAAAGATTTTGGTGGCATGGCACGGTATGCGCATGAAGGCCGAGCATCAAAAGCCAGCAGGGCTACTCCAGCCAAACAGGATACCAGAGTGGAAATGGGATGAAATAGGAATGGACTTCATCGTCGGACTGCCACGATCACAACGCGGAAATGACGCCATATGGGTCATCACAGACCGACTAACCAAGGTTGCTCATTTCATTCCCGTGAAGACTACCTACTCCACACAAAGACTGGCCAAACTTTATCTCTCCCGTATAGTTTGTTTGCATGGGGTCCCAAAGACTATAATATCCGAACGAGGCACACAATTTGTCTCCAAATTTTGGGATCACCTGCAACAAGCTCTGGGCACGCAGCTAGCTTTCAGTACAGCGTACCACCCTCAGACTGATGGACAAACGGAACGTGTGAACCAAATCCTAGAGGATATGCTGAGAGCCTGTGTGCTCACCTATGGGTCCAGTTGGGAAGAGAGTTTGCCGTATGCCGAGTTTGCTTACAACAACAGTTACCAAGCCAGCTTGCAAATGGCACCCTTTGAAGCATTGTATGGACAGAGGTGTCGTACCCCACTAAATTGGTCAGAGACAGGAGACAGTCGTATCTTCGGCCCAGACATGCTCAAGAAGGCCGAGGAGATAGTTAAGCAGATCAGGGACAGACTCAAGACAGCGCAGAGCCGACAAAAGAGCTACTATGATCAAACACATCGTGAGGTCAGCTTTGAACCCGGTGATTCCGTATACCAACGAGTGTCTCCTATGAGGGTCCTGCAACGGTTCAAAATTAAGGGGAAACTAGCCCCGAGATTTATTGGACCATTCTATATAATTGCATGAAGAGGCACGGTAGCCTACCAGCTAGACCTACCCAAGGAGCTGTCAGACATCCATGACGTATTCCACGTCTCACAGTTCAGAAAATGTGTAAGTAACCCGGAGAAGCATTTATCCCATGAGAGCATCGATGTACAACCAGACCTTACCTACAGAGAAAGGCCAGTAAAGATATTGGAAGTGTCTGAAAGGAGGACCTGTCAGAAAACAACAAAAAATTTCAAAGTTCAGTGGAGCAACCACACTGAGGATGAAGCTACATGGGAAAGGGAAGATTTTCTTCAGGCAGAATATCCATATCTATTTGAGGATCAGCAGTAATCTCGAGGATGAGATTTTTCCTAAGGGGGTAGGTGTTGTGACACCCAAAATTTCATTTGGATTTTTCAAATTTTTATTTGACTTGAGGGAGGTGATTTAAATTTTTCCTTCAAAAGAACCCTCCCTTTCAAAATATTTTTACGGCAAGAGTTTTATTTGGTTTCACCCAAAACTTGATTTTGGTCTTGGAGGTTCTTGCTTTTTATTTTGGACTCAAACCAAAATGCTTTTCACTTGGGAAAGATGTCTTTTAAAAATTTCTTTGAAAATACTCTATGGCTTTTGGAATAATCCTTTACCACTTCCAACAAATCCCTCATGCCATGACCTTAGTGCAAATCCACTCTCCTAAACCTTCCCTCATCTTTGGATCATGATTTGCATCAAATCCAGCAAGTTGAACCTCCCCATATATTTATTTTCCATTTAAATCTTATCAAAACAATTTCTGCCTTCTATTCTAGCCCTTGGAGATTTACAAAGGAGCTACCATTTCTGTTTTGATTTTTGCCCCCAAACCAATTTCCTTCCTAGTCCTTTGAACCCTCAACCAAGATCCATGAAGATCCACTAGTCTTCACTTCAAATTTTTCAAAATATACTTGCTGCAAGTTTGGACCAGTTTTGCCAAATTTGATGAAATTCATTCAAACCCTTCTCCAAAAATTCTGAGAAAAATCAGGCAGCCTCTGGGTGCATTGAGAGGTCACCTCACCAAGTCCCAGCCCCAGGAAAAATTTTCTTCACACCAAATCATTCTGTCGAACACCTGCAGTGCTTTGTCAATGTCAAGTTCAGAGATTCAGAAATACAGTTCAGTGATCTACTGTCGTTTTCTCCAGAACATGTTGTCGATCTCGACAATGCCGCGTTGGCACCTTGCTCCCCGTCCCCTCCCCCTTGTCCCTGCACCGCACGAGCGCCTGGATGTTTGCGGGCGTCGGCGACGTGCTGGAGGAGTTGCGCCGCCCCGTGACCGACGCCAGCGGCGGCTTTGCGGCCGCCAGAGAGAGGCGCAGCGCAGACGGCGCCACCCAGCACCGCCCAAGCCACCGGAGGCCGCCGCGTGGTCACCCTCTGCCCAGTGCGCAATGCCACACTCGTCATGAACCGCTGGGCGCGGAGCGCGCTCTCTGCCGCCGTCGTGCCCGTACGGCCACCCCACCGTGGACCGGCACCATTACGCCATGCCCGATCGAGTTTAGCAGTGGAACGGGACCAGTAACTCCCACTGATGCTGCCTGGCCACCTAAACCCCCTGCCAATCCACTGCCTCGCCGTAATTGCTCACCGGAGATTCTCCGTTCACGGCCACCCCCTCAAGCCGCCTATAAATAGAGGCCCCGAGCTCCAGCTAGTACCCACACCACCTCTGCACTCCACCAAGACCCTGCCTAGCCACTGGAAGAGCCCCGAGGAAGTCTCCTTCCGCAACTCCGGCCGCCGCAACCCGCCACGGGATCCAGCTCGATTCGCTCCCGTGCGTGCACCTCCACCCTTCAACTCTTGCCAGTAGCTTCCCTATGCATCCACGCTCCTGACCCGCGCTTCAATTCGGAGCTTGCAGCACCCACCGGAGTCCTCCACCATCACCCGAGCCGCCATCCGCCAGAGAAAGTGTCGCCGTCGACGTGGTGCTCTCCGACGCTCAAGTCCACCACCCACCGACGCGGAAGGACATGCTGAAGCTCTTGGTACACTCCGATCTCCCTGTCTCGCCGTGGTTCGACGCCGGCGACCACCGCAGTCTTCGGGCGCCGGCGAGCTTTTTAAACCTGACATGTGGACCCCCCCCCCTGTCAGCCTCTATTCTCTTCTCCCTCAAAACATTTTCTGTTGGCGCCTTCGGGCAAATACGCTTTCTCTTTAAGCTGGCGCGCTTCTTTCCGAAGCGTTTTCTGTTTTCTCAGTTAAGCCCCTGGAACTTCTCTGTTTCATTACAGATGAGTCCCTGGACAAAAACCCTTATAACTTTTTAATAAAAAGGGATTTTTGAGTGATTCTTTTTCTGAAAATCTTTTAATTTTGTCTAGTTTTTTATGGGATTTATTTGGAAAAAATTTGGAACAACTTTTATGCACGCGGTAGTTTTCACGTTAGTATGCCTTTTCGCTATACCGTAGGTTCCGGAAGAGGTGACGGAGCTGCGAACTTCGCCGAGCTAGACTCCGACTTCTCCGAACTAGGCAAGCATGTTTGAACCTTTGATATGACAGGTGTTTTGCATGTTTGCGTGAAAGGTTGTGCGTGGCATATGAGTATCGGCGAGTATCTCGTTGCTTGTGAGGCAACTACCCGTGTGTTCCAAAGTCGCGATGATCTCTGATGAGAGATGGCCTAATCATGTGGTGACATGAAGGGCAGCAAGGTGGTACTGTTGTAGCATGCCAGGCTTGCGTCATCCGACAATTCCCGACGTTAACGTGGACGGAGTCACGTTATCGTTCTTCCCCCTTCCGTGCTACCACGTGTTTTCTGCCAGAATGCGGTTTAGTAAGTTGGTAACCTCTTTCCGTGTACACACCAAACAGAGGGGCCGGGATGATGGTTCCATGGCCCTGGATTAAAGCCAGTCATCCGGTCAGGGGGCATGGGTGTTTCCGGTTGGGACCGAGAGGGGGGCACCCCTTAGAGCGCGCGTATAGAAATTTTGATCCCATGCTACGCGAGGTTGTAGCCTCCCCGTCTCAAGGTTTTTCTTGAACGTTGCCGAGGGTGATTCCTGGCTTCGGAATGTTGAATGGGTGTGTACTGGTTAGATGTGTTTCTTCCAAAACACCGTAAACGGAACTAGTCCCCGTGACTACTAAAATCCGTTGGCTGTGGTTAAAGTACAAACTCTGCAGAGTCAAATCCTTTCGAGTCGTCGTATCCATGGTCCAGTAACGTAATCAGCGTATCCATGTCTATGTCGTAACCTCGTGGTATATTCTTCTTTCCAGTAAGCGAGCATGAGTAGTAAACTTAGCTGAACGTTATTCTTGTGGATGGACTAACCCTGTTGTTTGTCTCATGTCTGATTATTCTCTTGATAGGATTTAAGATTCATGAGTTACTATGTTATGAATATAAGCCCTTTATGTGATGTCGCTCAGACGTCCGACTGTGGCATGTTTGTCTCTTACTTTCAATATAAGCCCTTAATGTCATGTCGCTCAGGCGTCCGACTGTGGCACGCATTGTCTTTCTTTTTCTGTTATAAGCCCTTTATGTGGTGTCGCCCCGACGCCTGACTGCGGCATTATTATTCTTGCAGTTTCCTCTCGAGGAGTCATTCAGACCCTCGTTTGGCACCGGTATTATTATTCTTGCAGCTTCCTCTCGAGGAGTCATTCAGACCCTCGTTTGGCACCCAGTATTTATTTTGGGATTTCGGAAGGACTACTGCCCGACTTCTCCGTTATTTTCCCATGCATCATTATCTCTATGTCTGAACGCTCTTGTTAATCTATTCATATGCTTCATGTTTACATTTGTTATATCTTATGTCCGAACTGTCTTGCAAGTACTTTCATAGTACTCACCTAGCTTGTTGATTTGGCCAGATGTTGACGAAGGCGATCTCTTGGATGAAGAGTTTGATAGTGCGTCCGACGCCTAGAGGAATCCCAGTCAGTCTTGTGCGATCCCGGATATTGGTCACTTGTATCTTATACGCTTCCGCCACCCGCAATAAGTCTCCTCGAGCCTCACTCCGACGCTCGAAGAGCTGTAGTTTTCAGGAGTCATATCACCCACTTCTCGGTGATATTTCCACCACCGATGTTATCGTGAGTTAGTAGTCATGCCACCCTATGCGCCGTCATGTTTTATCGGCGTTCATGTAATAAATTGTTGAGCAGTCTCCGCTCAACCTTGTATTGTGTTCAGTACTCCTGGTATTTTCTTCTGTGACCAAGATATTGTCTATCAGTGAGAAGGAATTGTTCTTTACCGGTCCGTAAAAGGGATTGGTCTCTCAATAAATATTTTTTTGAAAAACCGGTCGTGACACATACTGGAACCGAAATTGATCTATCAAACATGCATACTCATATGAATTCACGCACATCTATGTTATTTAATATGTAGATATTACTGATCAATACATTTTAGTAGAACATAATTTGGTTAATTTTTTTAATTCAACCTTAAGATTTCGAGATCGTTGTATTTGTAAATCATATATACATATAAAGGAGAAGAATTCTTTGTTGTTTTTTTTGAAAGTATATATAAAAAAATGATGTATATAGAATGTAATTCCAATTGAAAATGGATCCCACCCAAAAAAATAGAATACGAATGGGATTCGAATTGAGTTGGCACGGTAAACGTGCACTCTGCAAAATTTGAACGAAGCGGGCAAAGTCGCAGTAACCGCCTGAAATCAAAATCTGCAAGATGGAAATCACTACTGCCTATCCCTGCCACGCAAAGCCTATCTGCTGGATTTCTATAGGTTTCGATAGGGGTAGGTTTGTAATTTCACCCAAACGTGACGTAACCGCCTCTCACCCGGATTCATACACGGTGGGCGCCAAAACACAGTGTGTCCTCGGCCGAAATCGACTCCCTCCCCGATTCATATTCATACACGGTGGGCGCCAAAAACAAACTCTCGTCGGCAAATATTCGGTGTATGCGAGATTACCGTCCTATCCCCAACCGACTAATGTTGCTGTGATGTAGTAGAAATTTGAAACGGGGGCTAAGTTTGTAAATTTCCTCGCATTTGAGACAAGCGCGCCCTGAATACATGGTTCCCCCCTTCCTCTCTACCTCCCTTTTCCCCATTCGTACTCCGTGGGCGCCAAAACACCCTCTCCACCCCAACCTCCTCCGTCCGCCGCCGTCCGCCACCCCATCCACCGCCGTCCTCCTCCACCATGCCGGAGCTGATACCCCGACGCCGCCGTCCATTACAAGAAATCGACCTCTCTCATCCACGGCTTCGGACCGGGATCCTTGCATCCCGTCCTCTCGCTTCATCCCCGCCGTCGTCCACCTTGCCGGCGCCGCTCCTACGACCGTCTCGTCCACCGCGCCCCGCCGCCACCGTCTACCCTCCTAGATCTGCTTCCACGCCGCCGAAAGCCATCGCTACCGCAGCACCGTCAAATTCTCAGCAGATGCGTACACGGCGCCGCACCAGAGGCGGTACTCTTTCGTATCTGCTCAACATATTTATCGCAGCAAGAAAATAGATCGCCACTTCTTTACTCTGATTTCTTGTCTTGGTTGCGAAGTTGCCTTTGTCCGGTTTGCACCTTCAGATCCGCCATGGCACGCTCAACACTATACTCCCAATGCTTATGGTTTTCCCTTTTATATTCCACACTAGTTAAATCACAGTAGACTAAATTACAACAATGGGTCAGTCGATTTTTCAGAGCTCGCCGGAGTTCGCCGCTGCGATCGAAGGGGCTCGGGTGGTTGTGGGGCCTCGCCGAACGAAGAAAACTCGATGCGGGTGGGGGTTGGGGCGGGGTAGGGGTGGGGTGGGGGTGGGGTGGCAGAGGAACACAGGCGGTGGGGGCCGGTGGTTCGGCCGGCGGCCCGTGCGGTGTTCTGTATGGGAAGAATCAGAGATGAGGAAGAAGAAGGGTTAGGAGACGTAGGATCTTCATCCAACCGCCTAAAATGGTTGAGAGACAGCTGGGAGTTGCATTCTTAATGCGCTCTGGTTCATCATGTGTGGGCACTGCGCAACCAACATTTTATTATCCAACATCTGCTTGCTCTTCTTTACCATGTTCCTCTTCCGTTCTTCTTTAATATGTACTCTCTCCGTTCCTAAATACAAGTCTTTGTATAGATTCCACCATGGACTACATATGGAGCAAAATGAGTGAATCTACACTCTAAAATGTATCTGGATACATCTGTATCTGATCCATAGTGGAAATCTCTACCAAGACTTATATTTTGGAACGGAGGGAGTATGATAGTAGTACAGTATGTTCCTTGTACTAAAGATGAGCAGGGACATTTGCAGTGTAGAGGTCTAGACGGTCGGTTGTGATGGACACTTTGAGCCTATTTCATTCGTAGGATCTTGTAAACATAGGGATAGGATTTGTAGTGGCCTGCCCACTTGAATCCTATAAGAATAGCAAGGAAATGCGGGGAGCTGTGTTGCCTTTGAGAGTTACACTGATATTAACAGTACCGCACCTTCACTTGAAGAGAGCTGGTATCCGAAGCCTTTCTAGCCGTACCGGGAATACTAGCACATATATTCCAGCAAGTTCCACTTTGCTGATTTTACTCTGATGCTTAAGGTTTTCCCGTTATGTCTACACTATGATCTGTGTAGCTGCTTTGTCTCACACTAGCAGCTGTCCACTCTTGAAGCTAAACACTGCAATGACTTACAAAATTGGCACCGAGGCATTGAGTGCCATTCTAGATGCAATGAAACTCATACGCTCCCCACCTATTGATTCTTGTTCAGAATATGATCCTAATGACTATTCTAACCTCGAGGAGTCAAAGGCAGATGGCCTGTCATGTTCACCCATTAAGGTGCCTGTTCTAATTTGGCAATGTTTTATTGATTGCGGGTATCTTGCATATGTTGTCTTGCATTTCTTCTACTTTGTTGCACCGCCATCTGCTTAGTTTACTCATCATATATGTCGAGATGCCATGCCCATCCATTATCAATACATATTCCATCTGTCATCATACCATGTTTTTTCACTCAAACATTGTTCTTGTGCATCAGACATCAAAAAGGAAGAGGGTGATTACCGAACCTGAAGGAGCAGTAGCAAAGTCCTTGAAAAACGTGGTGGTGCCGGAGAAATCAGACAACACCCCACTTATATTGGCTGTATACCCAGTGACACAAAACGTAGGACCGACTGCAGCAGACTGTACCCATACTTCACTGGCCACACCACTAGCCCCACCACACAGGACCTGCACTCCAGCAAAAGGTATACCGATTTCATTTGCCATAGCACCAGTTGTACCACAGAAAAATCCCACTCCAGCAAAAAGTACAGCAAGTCCACCGGCCGAAGACCTATCCCAACTGCAGAGAGGGCCAATTCCTACAGATTGGAACCCCATTCCATTTATTCCCAGTTTAAAAGACAATGCTTTCAATGTTGTTAGGGACTACGTGCATATATTCCCATCATGGGAAGATTATTTTGAAGACAAACACCATTTTCACATCTTCCTGTCCAACTTACGTGTAAGTGCTATTATTCATGGTTATTATTTTCCTATTTTCTGCTGATTGAACACATCAATGATTTACATTACATTGTTGTAAGTAGGCGAGGGTCAATCTAGATAGTCATGACGAGCAAAGCTTGCTTGTGCTTTTCAAGGAAGCATTGCAGCAATATCGGTGTTACCTGAGGAAATCACACTTTGATGGCAAGTCTATAAACGAATTTCCGGTGAAGTCTCCTGTGCTAAATTTAGAAGACATTGAATGGAAAAACCTTGTTATGCACTGGTCTCGTTCCCAGGATGAGGTACTGTCTATGAAATCACATGACAATTTGAACTTCTACTTTTCCGCATGTGCCTTACAGATTTTTTTTGCAGGAAATCTGCTCGAAGAAGAATTCCGGTTTGACAAGAACGACAGGATATCGCAAATATGCTGCCCGCTGCTTTGCTCTTGTTAGTACCTGTTGTCCTGTATCACTGTACTTGCATACATACCTAGTTCATTATGTGACAGCAGTATGCATGATAGCTTGCTTATCAATTGTTCGCTCCAAATTATCTGATCTGTATGAATGGTTACATTAGTGTAGAATATATCCAATGCCAATTTTTTTTAGCTCTTCATTGTTCTTGTAAGTACATGTTGTCCTTTATCAGTGTACTTATAATGACAGGTAGTTGTTCATGTACCATCACTCTGCAGCTTATTTTCCTTTGCCCTCCATTTTCTACACATCAGATCTATATTTACTCTTACCATAAGGTTGGTACTGAAGAAGTTTAGCTGTGCATTGCTCTTGGCTGTACCTTTTGCCTGTATCGCTGCACTTACATTTATAGCTACTTGTTTATGTAGCATCACTCTTCATCTTATCTTAAATATTCTCCATTTTTTCGTATATTATCACATCTATATTTACTCTTAACAAAATGTAGAATAAAGGCAATGCTTTTGAAGAAGATTCTGTGGTAAACTTCTTGAATTGCCCCCCCCCCCATCAGCATGGACAAGGCCTTTATAGAGCCTGTCTTCACCAATAATGTAAGTTTGTCCATCTCAAGCCTTCAAACTTTGTTGTATATATTTGGTTAGGCATGACTGCAACAGCTGTTTATTTTTGGTGTTTGCATCAAATTGCTTGTTTAAAGTTTATTATGTAGTTCATAAACAAAAGTTTGCCCTTTCTCAATTTAAGTTTTCAGTTGTACAACCAAGTTCCTTCTTCATACCATGTAAATTAAACTATACAGAGCAAGTGATCTTCTTTTGCACTGCACGTATGCTTCTGTTCTTCATCCGTAATCCAGTGGTGTGGTGAACCTACCCACTACAGCACAATGTCATATTCTGCAATGTCTTAACTATGAACAATGTCATATCATTCTACTATTATTTAAACCGTCTCTTTATTTGCCAATCTGAAATGGTATAAATTGACAGCACACTAACCATTGATACTTATGAGTTCTTGATCTGTAATCCAGTGGTGTCGTGAAGCTGCCAACTCCTTCACAATGTCATTTCCTGCCATGTCTTGACCTGAACAATACCATATTGTGTTAATGCAATTTTAAACTGTGTCACTTTATTCGTCAGTAAGAAATGTGATGAATTGTCAGCACTGATACTTTTATGTGCAAAACCTGTCATCTGTCTGCTTGTTTATCTTTCAGAGTGAGGAAGATATAAGTGTTGAACAAGCGCAGTCTCATCATCTTGCTCAGCTGCTTGCACTGCAGCTCACCAGCAGGGCTAACCTTTCTTGAACTCTATTGAAGTGATGTCGGCTTTGTATATTATTTTGTCGGCGTGTTTATTTGCACTGGTGGCGATCTTTGATGCCCAGTGTATGTAATCTGCTGTCTGCTTGTGCTTTATTTCATAGTGGCGAACTTTGATGCCCAGTGGATGTAATATGCCGTAATTTCTTTATTGTATAGTCTAGATTTTTTCTTATTCACGATGCTGCGGTTATTTTACTGTATATATATCATGTCTTCGCAGCAAACCGGCGAAACCGTAAAATTACGTTACATAATCGGGCCGTCATGCAATCACGATGTAGGTTGGGCCTGAAACGTGCCGAACAGCTCACGGGCCGGTAGCAGCCCGAAATGAACCCCGACCCATGATTGTGCGAATCAAATCACGGGATTTTAACAGGCCAAAATTGTCTCGGTCCTTGTTTGGCCCAATCAGATATCGGCTGCGAGCAGGCCGGATGCAAACCGGGCCGTAGTTAGGCCCAACTATATGACGGGCTTTTAACAGGCCGAAATTAATATAGGGCCGAAATGTTAAACGGGCCCTTAACAGGCCAAAACTAATATCAGGCTGAAATACTAAGTGGGCCTTTAGCAAGTGGGCCCAAAAGCATAGTGTCCAGTTGATGGGCCGAATCTGATATGGGCCATAACTGAGCCCAAAGCCTCTTAAAGGGCCGGACCTGATCTGGGCCGTAATTTGGCCCAGAACGTGGTAGGCTTTTAATGGGCCGGATCTCATATGGCCCACTATTAGTCCCGGAGCGTGGCAGGCCATTAATGGACCGGATCAAATATGGGCCGGCATTTGGCCCAAAACATGGCAGCCAGTTAATGGGCCGGCCTACTAGGGTCCTCAAAATCTTGTGGGCCTACAGCTGGGTCGGCCCATTAATGTCGGCGAAATCTCGTGGGCCTTTAGCTGGGCCGGCCCATTATGATCCGCAAGAATCTTGTGGGCCTTTACCTGGGCCGGCCCATTATGGCACACAAAAATCTTGTGGGCCTTTACCTGGGCCGGCCCATTATGGCCCGCAAAATCTTGTGGGCCTTTAGCTGGGCCAGCCCATTATGGTCCGCAAAATCTCGTGGGCCTTTAGCTGGGCCGGCCCATTATGGTCTGCAAAATCTTGTGGGCCTTCAGTTGGGCCGGCCCATTTAAACTTGATGGGCCGGTCCATGTGTCAACATATCATAGGCGCGTCTCGCCCATTGGATGAGTGACACGTGTGCCGACGCGGACCTGACACATGTCTCCTCCAGCCAATGATGATTTTACACGTGGTAAATCCCCATTGGTCGGGGCTGTTAACGGGTTATCAGATCCAAAACCCGACCCGATAGCTTAACGGCGTTCCGTTACAGTGGATGCCACGTGCCGGTCACCCTTGATGAAAGCACTTCTGTGACGCGCGATTTATCATCATGGAAGTGGACACCTCCGTGATGATAATTTTGGTAATGTCATGGAACACTTCTACGACAGCACAGGTATGACTATCTTGATTCTGTCATAAATTTGTCATGGATGTACATGCATGACAAAAAACGCGACCTACTGTGACAAACACGTATCATCACGGAAGTGTATTTTTTTGTAGTGAGAGGAATTTAGAACCATTATTTGGCACACAAAAATCACATGCAAGATCACCCAAAAAGTTGTACTACTAGTACTAGTACTACGTGTTCGATGAAAAAACACGATCAAGATCGAGAAAAAGATCATCAAGAAGAGATATTACCTGGACTTGCTTAATGAGGGATCCCGTAGAGGGGGCTTGGACAGGGCGATGGCTTTGAGCTTGTCAACGGTAGTCTCGGCGGGGTGCCTGCACTTCTTCGTACCATGAGCCTCGACGGTTTTGGCCAGAGCCATAGACATCACTTCGGCCGGTGCTCCAGTGCCATCAAGAAAACGTCAAATAGAAATAAAAGAAAAGAAACCATAATCACAAACCCAAAAGAAGAACAGAGAGGGAGTTATAGGATCAGTCTTAGGGTTGCAAGACCGGGCCTTGGCCAGAATCAACACCAGTGATGCGCTCACCTTTCCTTCTTTGGGAGAGAAGAAAAATGGCAGAAGGAGGTCGGGGTTTTCTTGAAGAAATGAGGAACAAGAGGAGGGAGAAGCAAGTTGGGTAGAGAGGAAGTGGACAAATAAGAGTGACATGATGGTTGCTTCGTCCGTCCAACTTACTGCTGGAAAGGAGGGGGTTTTGTGATTTGACGGATCATTGGGCATTACAGCGACGCTTCGATCGACATAGTCTACCGTGCAGTTGGGCACTCTACTACGGAGTAATTTAGTGCATGGCTGGTGGACCCCAATGCTGGCTGTCCCACACGTTGGTGAAAGTGAGTAGCAAGGTTCCCAAAGACCGTCGAGGAGGATCCAGACGATAGAGCGTGTCCACCATTTGTCTGAAGAAGAAAAATGATTACAACAAGCGTTTCCACTCTTACGATGGAGGAGTGCGAAACACGGCAGCCACTTAAACATGCACAATGCTCCTACTATTAGGCATGTGCAGTGGTTCATACGCCAGTACTACATAATCTTGTTGCTAGTGTAGTAAGATATGACGATAACAAATGATGTTGTGCGCATGTCAACTATATGAACAGTAATGTAACATAGTACCGCTTTTTCGACTGCCCAGTCAAGAATGAATGGTGAGATCAATGTTAACAGAACTAGGTCTATAAGGCACGCAGAGTACAGTGCTACAGTACTCCATGAAACATGAACCATATGAAGCATGAATCAGTGTTAGGCAGGGTGTATGAAGGGTGCCTGGGATGGGAGCAAAAGTTCCCTTCTAGACCCACTTTTGGGTGTTTGGCAGAGTGCATGAAGGGTGCATGAGTCCACACTAGTAGGTTAACACAAATACACAAAGAGGGAACAACTATATTGAGATGAGAATGCAACCAAACACACCCACACGTTTTGTGCTACAGTGACTGATCTGCACCATCTGAGTTTGATCCAACGGTCATGTTGCGCCGAGACATGGACATGCCCATGCAGAGGACGCCTAAACACCACTGAAGTCCCTCTGATTCTCGAGGTGCACGACGTTGGTGATGCAGGGTGCAACCACCCGTAGAGCCCGCTCCCGGTCGACGGGAGCCAGCTCGTCAAAGACGGCGTCCAATGGCACGAATGGATTCTGATGATGGAGCCCTAAGAGGATTCGCCGGGCAACGGCAACGGCAGCCCGCAACCCCTCCTTGTCTAGCTCTGCCCCCACCATCGCCCGGAGACGGCTCAGCTCCTCGGAGATATAGGTGAAGAAGGAGACCAGGTCAGGAAGCTGTAGCTCGTTGAAGTCGACGGGGTGGTCGAACGGGTTTAGCCCGACGGCCGGCATGGTCGCGTGGGCACGACGGTATGCATCGCGCGACCGCAACACGTGTGTGGCAACTTGGTCCACCAAGTGGCTGAGGTGATCCTGGACCTCGTCACGATCGGCCCGCTCGCGCTCCAGCCGGCTCCCCTGACGGCCTATCGTATCTCCCGCTTTCTGCAGCAACGCCGCCGACGCCTCGAGCATCTTTGTGGTGGACGCCTGCCGCTTTGGAAGCTCCGTGAACTCCCGCACATAACGGAGGAGCATGGCACTCCTCTCCTCCTTGAGCTCACGGAGCTCCACGTCCTTGGCCCTAAGCTCCGCATCCTTGGCCTGCAGCTCCTATGTTAGGCACCACACCTCAGACTCCGTGATCTCCTGTGCCGCCCACCAGGTAGAAGCAATGGGGAGAGGAAGCAACGGGGGAAAAACGGCTGAAAGGCAATGCAATCTACGGGAAGGCGGAGGGAGCCAGCCGAGGAGCGGGGAAACTTTTGGTTTTCGCCATGGGAAAACACCAGTCGACGACTTCTCACATCAGGGGGCAGTGGGTTTTACATGCGGAGTCGTCGTGACTAATTGCTGCCGCACCTGCTCCCGTCAATCAAAAATTTAAAAATCCTGCCGCACCCAAACACCAGAGCAATGCCGCGGTGGATTTTTAAATTTACCTGCCGGCAAGGAGATAAAAAAGGGGTGAAAAACCAAATGTGGCGGTGGCCTAGCTAATCGGTCGCACTAGCCCAACTAGCTAGCCACCGTGCTTCACAGATGTACTCGGCGGGAAAGGTGGTCTTTTGTGATTTGATGACTCATTTACTTGCTTCGGTGCTACGACCGAGGAGGACCCAGAAAACGCGCGGTAGGGCGTCCCATGTCTCGGCAAGGAAGAATATATGTGTGCACCACCCGGGAGGACCCCGAAACCGCACGGTAGGGTGTGCCACTTCTCGGCACGGAGGAAAATGTGCGTGTAAAAATATACTATATCAGACATAGTACCTATGGTTCGACCTCGGGACCCAGCCAGTCGGTCGAAAACACCCCACTAGCCACACAGCTTCATCATACTAACATGGCACGGAGGATAGGTGTGGTTAGCTCCGTCTCAACCAGCCACAACATCTCTTGTTCTAGGCGATTCTTCTATTTTCCAAGCTTTTTTAGTTATAATAACACCACGGCAAGCTAGCTCCGCTCTTCATGTGTGCCTGTGCGTCTAAAGGTTAGACGATGGAGAGGAGAGAGAGATCGCAGACCTAGGACCCACCAGTAAGTGAGTCAACGGTCATGCATGTGTTGACGAGGCACTCCCTCTACTCTACTCAACGTAATACTGTATAAAATCAAGTTATGGGACAAAGCCAACAATCGTTGTTGTTTCAGGCTATCGACTTACGCTTTGTAGTCCAGGTTGCCAGTTTGAATCTTGTCTTTCAGATTTGTTAGTTTTAGGTCCAAAATTGATCAATGACAAGTGGGACCCCCGTGTGTTGTTCCGATATTTTAGTGTAGGATGGTTTTTTTTGAAAAAACACTTTGCGCGGTTAGACAAGTAACGGCACGAGTTACACGTATTTTGCAAGTTCACGAACAAAAATGAGCGCGACATAGAATATCAGATCCACCCCGCAGCTTAGATGCTATGGTGATACGAGTTTTTACATCGTTGGAACTAAGATCCAATGGCTTGGGAGTAGTATTTGTAATTATGCGCAATTTCCAAACTCTCCAAGGTTTTTTGCAAATAAAACATTCAGGTCTCGTGTGTGCCACCGCATCTTGGATCCAACGGCTCCCCATTGCTCATATTAGGTGCTCCCCGTAGCTTAATTAGCCGCTACGGTGATATGAGCATCTAGGTCGTATGATCTGTGATCAAATGCCACATGCGTAGTACTTGTACTTTCTGCGCAATTCCCAAACTCTCTCAGGCGTATATTGCAAAAACATTCAAACCTCCTACTGTGAGCCGTTAGATCTCCGTGAACTCGTATCACCATAGAATCTACGGTGCGGGAGCACCTCATATTCTCCCGTGCGATAAAACATCAGGTGCTCTCGCAGCTTGGATGGTACGGTGATACGAGCTTCGAGGTCATTTGATCTGAGATCCAATGGCATCTGAGCAGTCTTTGTGCTTGTAAGCAGTGGTCGAACTCTTTGGGGGCTTTTCTGCAAGAAAATATTCGAACCACCGAGGAGTTGTTGGGTCACAAATCCAATGGCTCCGAAGAGCTTGTATCACCAAAGCATCTAAGGTGTGGTAGCACATGATATTCTTACATACAGGAGAATATGATGTCCTCCTTCATCTTAGATGCTACGGTGATACAAGCTTCGAGGTCGTTGGATATGGGATCCAAGGGCATCTGAGTAGTTTTTGTACAAATTGTGTGCAATTCTCAATCTCATTAAGGTTTCCTGTAAAAATATTAAGACATCATGTGAGCTGCTATATCTCGGATCAACAAGCTCCAAGCAACTCGTATCAGCATATAGCATATAAGGTGTGGGGGCACATGATATTCTCCCGGGGAGGAGGGGGTGCACAACCAATCAGTGTTTGAGAGGGTGGGGACAAATATAATCTAAACAATCCTAAACAAAGCTTCACAATTTTATCTAGGGTCGAGGGGTTAACCCCCGACAATCTACATAGCTCCGCCTAAACACAACATTTGCATGTACTGTAGTACTAGACTGAATATTCATGTTTCAGTTTCCTGTTCATTTTAAATATTGAATTGAGGACCATGCATGTCCTACATTTTACTCCCTTCATTCCTAAATATTAGTCTTATTAGCGATTTCAAATGGACTGCCATATTTTAGAGTGTAGATTCACTCATTTTGCTCCGTATGTAGTCACTTGTTGAAATCTCTAAAAGACTAATATTTAGGAACAGAAGAAGTTATTTTGAATTCGTGTCATACATGCATGGTTTGGAAAAATAGATGCACTATACTTATTGGATTGTTGTTGTGTTCGTGTGTGTGTGTGTGTGTGGTCATATGCTTGATACATACAAAGTTTTCTCACCACCATACCGTTCATCTTTTAAATTTGAATTTGCAATGAAAAAATTACTACGGATATCATGAAATGTGAAATCCACATTGAGATCACTATATCACAAACTCACTCTAATTCAAGAACTCGTTATAAATCAATTACCACGTTGAGATTACTATTTGCAAGGAAAATACGGGCATTGTAATACACATAGATTCGTTCGGCAATTTAAAATATTACTTTCATATTCTCGAATGGTAGGACCCAACGGCATACCAGCCAGACCTTGGCTCGTGTTGAGGGCTTGTGTCCTTCTGGTGGCGTGCGTGGTACGCACATTAGCCAACCCCAACCAGTCGAGCCTCTGCGTTTGGAGTTGAAATATCTGGCGGCTAGAATTCCAGCCCTAGGAAATTCCCCTCATGTCCCCGGTCCATAATGACTACCGATGAACAATGGAGGGAAGCTTTAGTAACTAGACAATGTTACCTACCGTGTCGAGCACGGTTCAATTCCCTCGGTCGCCGCTACCCAAGGTCACCCGTCAACTGCATTTCCTAGTACTACTACTACACCAGGATGACCATAGAATTGAGCCCGCTTGTTCATGCCTAGTACTTGAGTTAATATATCAGGCAATGCACTGGTACGGAGGGATTAACCTTTTACTCTGCATATATAACTTGTCTGAAGTCTAACTAAGCAAAATGTTTGACCAAATCCTTTCTTAAGAAATACAACAGAAAAGATGTATCACTTGAAAATTTATTGCATGATGCAGGTTATGATATTGTTTTGAATCCTGGATTTTAAATTTCAGAAAATCCAAAAGTGACCAGAAATTCATGAAACAGAGCATGGTCACGTGATATGGCACAAATATTCCTACGTAATTTTTCTTCTTCAATTTGAGACAAGCTGCTTATGAGAAGTTGCACAAATGAAGAGCCAAGGTATTTTGGAACAAAGACCTGTCACGTTAAGGCGAACGCTTTCACTATTGAAACCATGGGCATTTACGTGCCGCCACGAGTCCCGCTTCTCATCGGCAGGTGCCGTATGAGCAAGCGCGTGAGTCGATGGGAGGTGTGCGAGCAGACCGCTGCGCCGGCTGACAGGGAGGCGTGCGAGCAGACTGCTATGCAGGCTCACCGGGAGGCGAGCCCTTTGACCAGGCTCTGCCGCCCACCTTCGTCCCAACTGCTCCCACTTTTAATGTCGCCGGTGCCGCAGTTTAAAATCAACCCCGCACTACCCGGTATCGCTACAATCTTCTCTCTTCCCCTCTGATTCTCCTATCGTCTTCCTCCAACCAACCTGACCTAACCGTACGCCATGCCGCATCACGATGGTCTGCCCTTAGTCTTCCAGTTTCCTGAGGAAGACACCCAGCCATAGCCTCAAGAACATAAGGTGCTTCAGGATGAGCTTGAACCGGCCTTGCGGGAAGACCCCGCGCCTGTCCCCGCTCCCATTCCGTCTCCCGTCGCCCCGACTGCGCCAGCGCCCATCCCCATGGCATTGATGTGCTGGGGGCCACACATTGTCGCCGAGCGTGATGCCACGGGGTTCCACAAGGTCCCCATCGACTTTCATGTGCCCGTGCACCTGCCTGCGCATGCACTAACGCGCACGCCCGTGTCGGTTCTCGTGCACCTGCCAGTGCATGCGCCTGCGCGTGCACTGATGTGTGCGCCCGTGTCGGTGCCCGTACACACGAATTTCTCCGCGCGGGTGTTGTCGGTGTCAAAACCGGCGGATCTCGGGTAGGGGGTCCTGAACTGTGCGTCTAAGGTCGATGGTAACAGGAGACGGGGGACACAATGTTTACCCAGGTTTGGGCCCTCTTAATGGAGGTAATACCCTACTTCCTGTTTGATTAATCTTGATAAATATGAGGATTACAAGAGTTGATCTACCACGAGATCGTAATGGCTAAACCCTATATGTCTAGCCTGTATGATTGTGATTCTCCTCTATGGACTAAGCCCTCCAGTTTATATAGACATCGGAGGGGCCTAGGGTTGTATAGAGTTAGTTTATAGAGGAAGGAATCTTCATATCCGAACGCCAATGTTGCCACCCACGCAATGGAGAGTCCCATCCGGACACGGGAGGAAGTCTTCTGTCTTGTATCTTCATGGCCCATCAGTCCGGCCCACGTCACATAGCCCTGACGCCCGAGGACCCCTTAATCCAGGACTCCCTCAGTAGCCCCTGAACCAGGCTTCAATGACGATGTGTCCGGCGCGCACATTGTCTTCGGCATTGCAAGGCGGGTTCCTCCTCCGAATACTCCAAAGCAGCCCTCGAACATAGAAAACGTGTCCGGCTCTACAAAACAAGTACCACACACAACCGAAGAGAGTATAATATATCATGAGTCCCGTCTACTGACAACTTTTGTAGAGACACATTACGTCCCTGCCCGGTCATTATTTCAAACCGTTTTTAGCTCCCGCTCCATGTTTCGAGATGCGGTTTTCATTGGCACGTCTTGTCAAAGTAGAGATCGTGTCCCCTTATTGCGGGATTCTCATCAATACGGGTGTGGGTAATTCAACCGCGCCGTCTGCACGGCCCTTGGGGAATAGGCGGGTTTTAAGGCGAATGGGGAGGCGCTTGATATTCGCTGCCTTTATAAAGAGATAAGGATTCACCCCTTCAGCCACGCCTTCTTTCTCTCTGCCCACCCATTCTCGAGCTCCAGCGCCCTAGCTTCCATCCTTTCCGCCTCAAAAAAGCACTCCAACCATGTCCGGATATGGAGCGCATGGCAAGTGGGTGGCCTCCTCCGTCATGGAGAAGGACATCACGAAGCTTCGAGAGGCGGGGTTCTTGGCCCAGGAAATCGCCCACCGGCTTCCGGCCAAGGGGCAGATCGTCCCCACCCCGGAGCCCCGTGAGAGGGTGGTGTTCATTCCCCACTTCGTCCGTGGGTTAGGGTTTCCTCTCCACCCCTTCGTCCGCAAACTCATGTTCTACTATGGGCTAGATTTCCACGATCTAGCCCCAAATTCTTTCCTGAACATTTCGTCATTTATTGTCGTGTGCGAGGCCTTCCTCCGCATCCCACCCCACTTTAATGTGAAGCCAAAGGTGGTGGGTGGTCAACATGCAGAGTGTGGAGGCGCTATGGTGAGCAAGCTGCCCAACGTCTCATGGCCCAAAGGTACCTTCGTGGAGACCGTCAAAGGGTGGCAACAACAGTGGTTCTACGTCACAGAGCCCCGCGACACCACCTGGGCCGCGGCTCCCGAATTTAAGTCCGAGCCCCCGATGCGGCTCACCTCCTGGCTAGAGATGGGCCTGGACTGGGCTTCGTCGGATGAGCTGACAGCGCTGCAGACGCACATTAAGAGCATGGTGGACAAGAACATTAAGCTTGTCAGCGTGATCCAAGTTATGCTTTTTCGCCGAATCCTTCCTTGTCAAAGCCGGACTTGCCATTTGTGGGAGTTCGATCCGGCCAAGCACCAGACCTTGCAACAGTTCTTCGGCGCTACACACGAAGGCATCTGGAAGGTGCTTTTTAAGGCCAATGAGACAGGGCTGAAGACGACCGAGGACCATGGGTACAACCTGACCCATCCCGCCAGTCCGGTAAGTTTTTCGTATTTCAAGGTGTATCCTTCACCTGTACATTCAAGGAAGATGTCTAAGCTTCCCCATTTGTCTCTTCAAGGCTGGACAAAGAAGGCGGAGTGGATCCAGTGTCCGGCTTCGCTGCCCAAAAACCCAGCTATCCCACTTCTGACGAAGATGCTGGTTCTGGTGCCCTACCAGGCGCTGGAGAAGAAGGCCAAGAAGAAGGGCCAGGTGGGAAGAGGCGGCCATCACCGTAAAGGCACTTCGGATGCGACGTCCGAAGACGCCGAAACCCACTCCTCCCCCGCCGCCGAGGATGACGAGGAGGAGGAGGAGGAAAGCAACTCTCCCCTCGAGGGGGGAAAGAAGAAAAGGGCGGCCTCCACGGATCTGGAGGTAGAGGCGTCCAAGAAGGGGAGGGTCTCCCTCGCGGACTACTCCGCGTTGGACACTGATAGCAGCTCCGAGTGGCGCCCCAGGGAGAAGCCCCTAGCAGAATCGTTAGTACTCAAAGGCACTTATACACACATATATCCAACTTCTTTACCATGGTTTTAATATGTCGAATCATGTGCTGCAGTTCGGCCGACGCCCGGCCCCAGCGATCCTCATCTTCGGGGAATTCGCTGGATCCAAATGTGACGGACAGCGGGTCACTTCCGGCGGCCTCCTCTCCCAAGGACACAAACGACGCCGAGGTGTTGTCCTGAAGGACCTTCCCAGGCCAGGGAGAGGTACAGGAGGCCGTCAGGGTGGCGCCAGAGGGTGATACCTCGGCGGCCAGACACATGGGGGAGCAAATCCCCCTGGAGACCGGTTATGGGGGCCATATCCAATTCGGCCCCAGCCGAATACGATCCCGGAGGCCCATACGGCTCCGGAATCAAGCAAGTAGCCTTCTTCGAAAGAAGGAGGTGCACCTATTTCGCCGGTGACCTCTGTCCATCCAGAGGCACCGGATACTCTACTGGAAGCGCTGCAAAGTGCTTCCATTGTTGAGGAATACCGTATCCTCATGGGTACGGTGGTTGAGAGGGTTCGTTCTACTAAGAGCGGACTGACCGAAGCCTGCACCAGCCTTCTAACAGGCTTTGAGGTATGTGACGTAATTATGCAAAAAGAATGTCATAGTATAGACAGTAGCCCCTTAGACTCTGTCCGTTGTTTGAAAAGAAAAGCCGGACAGAGGGTCAAATAATTTTCGCGCGAGACTAAACATACATGTCTATATGAATAAGCAGGCGTCGATGCTGGCTGCGACCTCCCATTCTACCGAAGTCTCCAAACTGAAGCAGAGTCTGGAGCGGCCCGAGGAAGAGCTCGGCTGTGTGAAAAAACAACTAGAGGACAATCAAGGTATGCAATGGCCTATTTAGATCTAGAAAGATATGAATTGTTTGTGTTGATCATGTTATCATGATATTTCGTAGGAGCTGCGACTGAGGTGGAGTCCCTTAAGAACGTGCTGGCCGAGGCCCAGAAGAGAGCGGTGAAGGAACGATCCGCCCGTGAAAAACACGAGGCAAGGGTCGGGGAGGTCCAGCACGAGCTCCAAGACGCCGTAAAGAAATGCGAGTCCTTGGAGTGCAAGATTGCGGACCAAGTGTCCGAACTTGCTAAGGCCCACCAAAGCGCACAAGAGGCCCGGGTTGAAACCCAGGGCGCCCTCCAGGAAATCCAGGAGGCCAAGAAAATCGCGGCGGTACGGCCTTTATTATGCAGAGGAAATATGTGAAGAAAAGGTACCTCTTACTGACCCGGATTTGGAGTTCTCCAGGAGCGTTTGCGGATCTGCCGCGCAGTGTTGCTGATGCTGCGGAGTTCTTCCGAGCCGAAGAGGGGAGCTCAACGGAGAAGCTGTTCCTGTCGCAATACCTTGCGCCAGAGCATCTGATGCCCTTTAGTGATCAGCTGAAACAGCTGACCGAACTGCATAGGGTGACCGAATTAGCCATGAAGGATTTGATAATCCGTCTATGGCCTGCCGAAGCCATACCCAGCAGCTACTTCGGGATCGTGAAGCGGCTGTTCGATGCCTGCCCTCGGCTTGATGCCATCAAGTGGTCGATCTGCATCGAAGGTGTGCGGATGGCCTTCGCCCGTGTCAAGGTGCAGTGGGCAAAGATGGACGCCGTCAAGCTCGCGACCGAGGGACCGCCCGCGGGCAAGGAGCACCGCACGCCCGAGCGGTATTTTGGTGATGTCCTGGAGGGATCCCGCATTGTAGAGGGCCAGTGTGCAAAAGACATTATTTTCGAATGAATACATTCATGTTATCCCGTCATGTATTATGAAACAAAGCCGATATGTAATATAATGCTTGTTGTTTATTTAAAATTTTGCCTCCTGTGCGGCCGTTTTTTTTAATCTGAGAGTTGGCCAGTCATCCACTTCAGCCCCCACGTAGGTAGTACGGGGGTGTTCGGGTTGGAACCTAAACACTCTTGATCCAAGAGTTTGGTCCTTAAAGGAGGTGTTTAGCGCAACGAACCAGGCAATCCGACTATGTGGCTTTATCACCCTCACTTAGCCATAGGAGTTTGACAATAGGAATTTAGGCGCCGCCCCTAGTTAGTATTTGTTAATCCGGACTAGGGTGCTGTAGACACCTGATCGGGTGGAGGCCGATCCGTCGCATAATGCGAAAAAAATTGCAAGAGATTTGAACCTCCGAATAGCTGACCAGCTCTCGCCGCATCATGACAGTCAGTTTTCGGCTTTGTCTACTGAGGTGCTTATCCAGATAAACCAGAAACACAATCGCAGTAGTTCTCCCTTTACTACCCTAGCCGATAGGATGGAACGTAAGGTAGTAAGCATAGGAGCCGGGCAACCCAACTATTGACCAAAGACATGATTCAGAGCCGATGCATATAACGCTAAATTCGGGTGCTGAACTATACGGTAAAAAGTGTTCGGACTTGTTGCCGTAGTATGGAGCGCAATGAAGCCCCTGGCGAATTAAGGTGTACCAAAAGTGTATGGGTGCAATCGATTAGAATAGAGAAATAAAATGAAGTAGTAAGCCAATGCCACATAAGTCGGGCCGCAAACTGTTTCCATTATAATTTGATTAATACGTCAAAGCGTATTTGTACAAATAGTGCGATAAGCAACAGGGCTATTTAACATGCCGAGACCAAGGGGGAGCTGCGTGCGGGTCCTGAAAACAGGTAGAGTCATCGTCAAGAAGACCACCTAGGGATTCCCCCACACGTCTATCCTGCTTGCCGCCTTAGTATATCCATCCTTCAAAAGGATCGATGATCAGGCTGTCATTTTTTTTGACGGTTAACGACAGTGGGAGAGGCTCCCACTGACTTTTCTATTACTCACAGAAGAACAATTACATCAGTGTTACCGATCAGGCTGTCGTGAGGGGCCTATGGAAAAGAAACCTAAAAAGGATAAAAAAGAAAAGGGAAAGTATGTGTGCCCGGGGGAGGTCGAGCCATATTATGGACCACAATCGAGTTATGCCTACGTCTTTGCCCATGGTATTTTGAGTGCGTAGTTATGTACACGCGGTACCTACGCCGCCATTTGGTCGGGACTGAGACGGAGGCCGAATTGCTAGTCAAACTCCTGACAAGCTGGACTGTCATGCTGCGGAGTAGTCTGGATTCGTTTAACAGTGTCCGGGAGCTTGGCCGCTGAATTAATATTCTGCTTGATAAGGCCGCTCTATACTTCCGCTGCCAGGGCCACGGTGTGCTCCTCGGTGCGGAGGGAGCGTTCGGTGTTTCCATTGACTATTATGACACCGCGTGTTCCGGGCATCTTGAGCTTGAGATAGGCATAGTGTGGCACCGCATTGAATCGAGCAAATGCAGTTCATCGGAGCAGTGCGTGATAACCACTGCGGAAGGGGACGATATCGAAGATCACGTCTTCACTTCGGAAGTTGTCCGGGGATCCGAAGACGACTTCCAATGTGATTGAGCCCGTGCAGCGGGCCTCTACACCTGGTATTACTCCTTTAAAGGTAGTTTTTGTGCGCTTGATCCTTGATGGATCGATGCCCATCTCGCGGACTGTATCTTGATAGAGCAGGTTGAGGCTGCTTCCACCATCCATGTGGACTTGCGTGAGGTGGAATCCATCAATGATCGGGTCGAGGACCAGTGTGGCTGAACCGCCATGACGGATACTGGTCGGATGATCCCTGCGATCGAAGGTGATTGGACAGGACGACCATTGGCTGAATTTTGGGGCGACTGGCTCTATCGCGTAGACGTCCCTGAGCGCGCGTTTGCGCTCCCTCTTGGGGATATGGGTAACGTATATCATGCTCACCGTTTTAACCTGGGGGAAACTTCTTCTCTCCCCCTGTGTTCGATGGACGGGGCTCCTCGTCGTCGTCCTCACTTTGTGACCCCTTCTCCTTGTTCTCGGTATTTAACTTGTCGGCCTGTTTAAAGACCCAACAGCTTCTGTTGGTATGATTGGCTGGTTTATTGGGGGTGCCGTGGATCTGACATGGATGATCGAATATGCGGTCCAAGCTGGATGAGCCCAGATTGTTTCTTTTAAATGGCTTCTTCCTCTGGCCGGACTTGGAGCCACTGAATCCGGCGTTGACCGTCGTGTCATCGGTATTGTCACCGTTGCTTCGACGCTTGTGCTTCTTGCGTCGGAGCTTGCCATTGCTATTTCTGGCTTCAGAGGTGCCAGGTTCGCTTGCATTATTATTGCTACGGGCTAGCCAGCTATCTTCGCCTGCGCAAAAGCGGGTCATAAGTGACGTGAGGGCTGCCATGGAATTTGGCTTTTCTTGGCCAAGGTGTCACGCGAGCCATTCGTCGCAGATGCTATGCTTAAAGGCCGCTAGGGCTACGGCATCCGGACAGTCGACGATCTGGTTCTTTTTAGTTAGGAACCTAGTCCAGAATTTCCTGGCTGACTCTCCGAGCTGTTGAACTATGTGACTTAAGTCATCGGCATCCGGAGGTCGGATGTATGTGCCTTGGAAATTGTCGCGGAAGGCGTCTTCCAAGTCCTCCCAACTGCCAATAGAGTTTTTAGGCAGGCTATTTAGCCAGTGCCGAGCTGGTCCCTTGAGTTTTAGCGGGAGGTATTTCATGGCATGAAGATCATCATAGCGGGCCATATGAATATGGAGAAGAAAATCCTCAATCCATACCACGGGATCTGTTGTTCCATCATATGATTCGATATTCACGGGTTTAAACCCTTTTGGGAATTCATGCTCCATTACTTCATCAGTGAAGCAGAGGGGGTGTGCGGCACCTCTACATCGGGCCAAGTTGCGACGTAGCTCAGATGGAGTCCGTCTGCAGTTTTCGGCCCGGACATGGTTATGCTTGTCACGCCCGGCTAGATAGTCATCGTCGCGCGCCGGGGCACGCCCCCGCGATCCGTAGATCGATCTCGTCTGGCCTGCTCTATTTTCCAGGTCCTGCCGCAGGTCATATGTATATCCCCGAGCTGTTGTGTCTCTACCTTTACGGCGAGGTAGTATGGGCTAGTGTTCGGCTTGAGTTGCCGTTTTTTCCCGGCCACGTGGTGGTCGGTCAGCCGCGTTACGCGCTGATGGTACGGGCTCAAGTGCCTCGTCATCGAATTGAGGTAGCAGTTTACGCTTCGGGTAACTTTTGGTTGGGCGCTCGAGGCCGTATTCCTCGGCTGCCAGGACATTAGTCCACCTGTCGTTGAGTAGATCTTGATCAGCTTGAAGCTGTTGCTGCTTCTTTTTTAGGCTCCTTGTTGTGGCTATTAGCCGGCGCTTAAAGCGCTCCTGCTCGAGGGGTTCCTCATGCATGATAAAGTCTTCATCGCCGAGGCTCACCTCATCCTCGGAGAGTGGAAGATAATTACTGTCCTCCGAGTCTTCGTTTACGGCCTATTCATCAGGGCTAACTTGCCCAACTTCCCGATCGTCCTGTTCGGAAGCTGGCTCGATGGGGTCTTCTTGGTCTTCGGCGTCGACCGGAGTATTGTTGTCTCTCGTGCTGGTATTGCTGTATTTTCCACGGCATGATTTAGAGCGGCGCCGCTGACGTCGGTGCTTTGGCTGTATCTCAGGAGGTTTATCCTCGACTGGATTTTTCTCGTTATCGCCTTTACCCTCTTTGGGTGTATCCACCATGTACACGTCATACGAAGAGGTGGCCGTCCAGCGTCCGGTAAATGGCGGATTTTGGGCCTGCTCTTCTCCGGCATCGGCGTCCATACCGTCAATGTCTTCGGAGCCGTAATCGAGCATGTCAGTTAAGTCCTCGACAGTGGCTATGAAGTGGGTGGTGGGTGGGATGTAAAATTCCCCGCTCTCAGCCCCTAGTCTGGGCTGGGCGTAGTTCGGCCGTTGCTCCTCTGTAATGACAAGGGATCGCATCAAGTCCAGAGCCTCGCTTAAAGGCGAGGTTTGGCCAGGGAGAAGAGAGTCTGTGGAGTACGGCGGGAAGGAGACTCCTTGGCCGAGCTCACAC
Organism: Triticum aestivum; assembly: GCF_018294505.1. NCBI lineage: Eukaryota > Viridiplantae > Streptophyta > Magnoliopsida > Poales > Poaceae > Triticum > Triticum aestivum. The sequence continues at coordinate 382,662,363 of NC_057805.1, forward strand.
GATGCTGACTCCGAGGGTTCGAAGCCAGTTTCCGGAGAAGACTCTGGCTTCATGACGGTTGCCAGCGACACTACTTCCTCTGGCTCTCCCGTACTGGGCTTAGTGGCCGCAGATTGTTCGGCGGGCTCAGGAATCCCGTCTTCGGACCTGGTGATGCGCTCCGGATCTAAGGCCAGAGCGGAGGTTGGGGTCGTGAACCCTTGGAAGATCAAGTCTCCTCGGATATCAGGGACATAGTCCAGATTTCCAAAACTAATCTGGTGACCTAGGGCGTAGCTGTTGATCTGCTCTAGATGGCCAAGCGAGTTGGCCCGCAGTGCGAAGCCGCCGAATACGAAGAACTGGCTGGGGAGAAAAACCTCCCCCAGGGCGGCATTGTTGTAGATGACTGATGGAGCCATCAAACCTTCTGATGACGACACAGCGGAACTCTCAATGAAAGCACCAATGTCGATGTCAAAACCGGCGGATCTCGGGTAGGGGGTCCCGAACTGTGCGTCTAAGGTCAATGGTAACTGGCGACGAGGGACACAATGTTTACCCAGGTTCGGGCCCTCTTAATGGACGTAATACCCTACTTCCTGCTTGATTAATCTTGATAAATATGAGGATTACAAGAGTTGATATACCACGAGATCGTAATGGCTAAACCCTAGATGTCTAGCCTGTATGATTGTGATTCTCCTCTATGGACTAAACCCTCCAGTTTATATATACACCGGAGGGACCTAGGGTTGTACAGAGTCGGTTTACAGAGGAAGGAATCTTCATATCCAAACGCCGAGCTTGCCACCCATGCAAAGGAGAGTCCCATCCGGACACAGGAGGAAGTCTTTTGTCTTGTATCTTCATGCCCCATCAGTCCGGCCCACGTCACATAGCCCGGACGCCCGAGGACCCCTTAATCCAGGACGCCCTCAGGTGCCAGTGCCCCCCTTAGCGGCATGGATGGCCGTCGTCGACCGCTTCCTTGCACCAACGCCAGTCGCCTCCTCCCGCCAGTTGACTCGCTCCTGGAGACCGAAGTCTAGAACATTGTGGTCTTTCTTGAAACTAGGGCCAATGTCCAAGAGTACGCCAACAATGGCACAAGACGCCGCCGTTGCTGTCGGTCAGTGTCCCGATGACACAGAGAGCACAGCAGAGGAGCCGCTTCCCACCGCAAGACATCCCGCCGCCGCCGCGTAATCTAACTTTGCCATGAAAAACGTTCGGATTTCCATGCTTAAGATCCGAACGTTTATCATTTCCGTTTATTTTAGATCGATCGTCGTATGAATGTAAAGTCGGAGTCAGACTGAATGAAATCTATGGTTTGATCGATTGAATGTTCTGCTAGAGCCGTATCAAATTAAATATAAAACGTCATCAAGCCACATGTATTCCATCTCATCCAACGACCTAGACTGGTTCAATGTCGAGCGCTTAACACGTTTAGCGTGCAGTTAATTTCATGCCAAAAATAGTGCTAATCACATAATAACACGCAAATAACATCCTACTTAATATCCGCATGCACTTAATATACTTCCAAATTAACGTGCATTGCACGTACACATTGACTAGTACTACTAGTACGTGAAACTGGTGCCGTAACTTGTGAACGCGTCCAGATATGGTCAACGGCAACATCGCCCGCGAGTTCTTCGTGTTTGCCCTGCGTCTAAACGCAGAAGGGGAGGGGAGAGAGAGAGCACACATGGAACCCACTAGTAAGTGAAGGCGAATAGTACGTGCTAACGAGCTGGTCCCACTAATGTACTAAAAATAATATTACATGTTATCCATTAAATAGGCTGTGGTAATATAAAAACATTATATGAACAAAGGGGGTACAACAAACATTGTTGTTCTAGGTATGCTCCCTATTGACGTGCAGCTTGAAGGCTCTGGTTGCATGTTCGATCCTCGTCCTTTATTTTTTAATTTGTATATGGGTCCAAATTTGTTTCATGACAGCTGGGCCCCTCGGTGTAGTTTGTAGCACTTTAATTTGTGGGTCGAAATTTGTTCCATTCTAGGTGGACTATCGGTGTGTAGTTTTGTAGCTTATTTGTAATAATTAAAGAGAACAACAGAGTTTTTGCAATAATACCATGGTGCAACGTTGAAGGCGAGAAAGGACGTGCGAGAGAGCGATAACCGAGCCAGAGGGAAATGAATTGGGGGAGGTGTGGGGGTTGCAACGGTGTTTGGAGTAGGTGTGCGCCAAATGCTGCGAAAATATTATCTACACCCACCTGAATAAATGCCTACACAAATTAATCCAAGGTTGGAGTCCCCCTCGCAATGTAAATAGCTTCGGCTTTTCGAGGGATGGAGAGGTAGCTTCAATGTGTGGAAGATACGGTGTGAGAAAGCAAGGTCAATCGAGAGACATATAGATAGAGAGAGACAAAGTGAGTGTGGCCTGACATTCATTGAAAAGATATATATGCTCTGGAGAGATATTGTCCGATTGAGCTTTTGGGAAGGGTGAGGGCTGTAAGATAGAGCTTGAGAGATGATCCAGTCACAGACATGTAGATATATTTTGTGCGTGGGAGGAAGCAAGGTCAATCGTATACATATATAAAGGGAGAGAGATTGAGCGAGTGTGGGTCGTCGTGCGATCGAAAGAGTGAGATGGGTTGGAGAGAGTGACCTAGATAGACAATGTGCGTGAGAGAGTATACAATACGAAGATGTGGAATTGGGCTCAAACATGGAGATATATCGTTTGTGTCCGAGAAAGAGCGAGGTCAATCGAGACATACAACGAGAGAGAGAGAGAGACGGAGAGAGAGAGAGAGATTGAGCGAGCGTGGCCCACCATGAGGTCGAAAGAGTGGGGGCGGCTTGGATGGACTGACCTAGATAGACAATCTATGTGAGAGAGTATAGAGTGTGTCGTTCGAGGCCCAAACATGGAAATATATCATTTGTGTGTGAAAGAAAACAAGGTTAATCGAGACTCAGATAAGGAGATCAAGATTGAGTGAGTGTGGCCCGCCGTGCGGAAGAAAGATTGAGACAGTCTTGACGGAGTGACCTAGATAGACAATGTGCGTGCGTGTGCACGAGAGATTGGGGGGCTAGATAGGCAGTGCATGTATCTAGCGAGAGAGGGTGGGAGGGAGAGAGAGAGCTAGGCATGGGGTGCAATGGCGGGTGTGTGAGGTAAATACATTTGGTAACAGAGTGCAAAAAGGGGGTTGTCTAGTTGAGAGAGCTAGATATCGAAACATGGAGAGAAAGAATGAATGTGTGTCAGAAACCGATAGCTTCCTAAGGTGGTTAGGAGAGGAAGATTGACCGGTACAGGAAGTATGTAGCGTGTGTGCCGAGGGGGGTGGGGCTAAAAACAACATTTGAATGTAGATAGTACGAGACTTAATATCGATGTTTCAATTCGGCGTACATTGTAAGATTTGAACCGAGGACCATGCATATGGGTAATTATTTCGAATTCGTGCCATACTAGGTTTGGAAAAGTTGACATTGACTCGATTGTTGTGCTATTTTGTAGGTCATATGTTTGAATCTATCCAAAGTTTTCTCACTACCATGGTGTTCATCAGATACATATGAATTTTTATTAAAAAAGTAGCATGGATACCATGAAATGCGAAATCCACGTCAGAATTGGAGATCGCTATGTGACACACACTCTAATTCAAATAACTAATTATGTGACACACACTCTAATCCACGTTAGCGTGGATACGGTTTCGATATTTTTTTCAAATAACTCCTCATTAATTAATTTATAGTATCTCGTTTCAAATAACTAATTATTTGCAAGGAAAACACGGGCATGGTAATACATACAGATTCATTTGCAAATGAAAGAAGATTCGTTTGCATTCTCAAATGTAGGCGCACCAGGCAGACCAGGGTCGTGTCGTGGTGGTCCCGTGTGTCGTACGGACGCTTAGCACCCAGCCACCCACCCCCCTCCCTCCCCCCTCCCCCCTCCCCCCAAAAAAAAGAACAACGACAAAATAAGTTCACGCTTCCACGTTTCAGATTGAAATATCTGGCGGCCCCAATTCCAACCCTGCAAAATCTCCCTTCTCCACCTCCCCTTCAGTGCACAGATTGCTCGAATCCCTAATTCGCTGCCAACCCAAGCAAAGTTCGAAGCGCCCCTCGTCTCATCTCTTACCCCACCTCTGTGCCGGACGACGACGACGAAGACGACGGTCGCGCTTCACCACCGCACCGGAGCTACCTCATCTACGCCCTCGTCCACCGCACCGGGTGGTCCGCCGACAACATCGACCGCCGCAACCGACGTGCCTCACAGACACCGACTTCCACCGCATCAGGTGCGCTTCACCGACGCCGTCTCCCACCTCACCGGGGCTACTTCACCGAGCACATCGTCGGACCTCCACCCCCCGAGGCTATTGGGGCTTCACCAACGGTCTCGTCCACCGCATCGTAGCGCTCCGCTGCCACTGAAGATCTGCATCCGTGCGCGGCCAGCCAACGCCAGCGCATCACCCTCATCAGCTCTGAAGTGACCCGCACTCTAGCTAGGCGAGCATGCCCAAACGCTGGCCCGAACTAGGTATCCACACATCACTCCCTTGTGCACTGTTCCGACGATGTTTGGATATCCTTTCACTTCTCTCTTAGCTTACACGCCTAACACTACAACAAAAACAGCTATAGCCAATATGGACACTAATGGCGCACTGTACATGTGGTGCGCCATTACTAAATATTAATGGCGCACCATGTGTTGGTGCGCCATTAGTGTGCAAATACTAATGGCGCACCACATCCACGGTGCGCCATTAGTAAAAAAAAAATTCAAAACTACTAATGGCGCACCGTGGGATGGTGCGCCATTACTAGTTCAACTAGTAATGGCGCACCACTCCCACGGTGCGCCATTAGTAATTATGTTTCAAAAAAAATTCAATTATTTTTATTTTTATTTTTGAAACTACTAATGCACCCCCCATTTTTATTTTTATTTAACGGTGCGCCATTTTTATCTTTATTTCAAATTTTATTTTTATTTCAAAAAAAATTGGCCCAAACAGAATGCACCCCCCCCCCCCCCGTGGACCGCCTTTTCAGTTTCAAAAAAATAAAAGAAAATGATAGAAATGTCAAAAAAATAAAAGAAAATAAGATTCCCATGTGATATGTGGTCTAGTTGTTAGCAAAATTTACAAACATGAATTTTCCCATGTAAAAATGGGCATAACTTTTGCATACGAACTCGGATGAAAAAGTTTTTTATATGAAAAATCATCTACTCGAAAAGTTACATCCGAATTTTCCACTAAGCCTTCCCAGTCCATTCAGAGCTCGGGCATGCAGCACCCACTAAGCCAACCCGATTTATCCTGAGATACATCCTCAACACTCAGCATACACTCCTCATCACCCATTTTTTAATTGATTCATTACTCATTAGGCAGGACTGCCATTAGGGTTTGTTGTGTGCTGAGTGCTACCTACACTTAATGGTTCAGATGTATTTCAGTAATCTTTAGTACCTGTAAAGTTCACAGGGTTTAAAAATTCCGGCCCTAGGAACAGACACCAGTCATTTTGGATTGTTGGTCGTAGTGACATTGACCCAGATTACTACTGCAGGCTAGGTTTGTTGACAATTTTACTTGTCTTTCTTACTCATTCGATATGATATCCAATTATTCATGTCCATTAGTTGCAAACAATAAGTGCTAGACAAACTTCTTGATTCAGATTTTGGACGGTCTCTTACTGCAGTTACAATTCTGCATACTTGTCCTAGTAAGCTCACAAGTAAATGATTGATTCACTACATCTATGCTTGCCTTGTCATATTTGTTGTCAATTTTGTTTTAGGGTGGACCACCCTGTTTCAAAATACTGGAAGTGTAGACATGAGTGAATAGTATTTCTCTGTGTGATCTCTTCCATCATGTGTGGGCAACGAACATTGCATTGTATAGAAAGGAAGTGTCATTTCCAGCTTTTACATAGACTACCATCTTTTACATGGAATACAATCTGCCTACTTGCTTTGTGTCACACTACCAGCAGTCCACCCTTGAAGCTAAACATTATGCCACTCATAATTCCTTAGTTTATTTGTTCAAATACGAATTTGATATGATTCTAATGTTCCTACTTCAGTTTTGAAATGTGTGTCTGCCTGTTATAGAGACATAAGAGGTTTGTATTTCTGTGTGTGGTCTGGTCAGCACAGTTGGGGGTGAACTTTGCATATGCAGGGGTTTATAGGGAGACACTCTTTAAGTTGAATACGCAATACATTCCATAGATAATCTGACTACATTTTATGTTTTCATGAATCTCAGATTCTGAACAGCATCATAATGATTATGAGCTTGCGCGCATGAAAAGAATAAAGCAGAGCAATGCCATGGCTGTCAAACTTGGCATTAAGAGACTGAAATCAAGTCTGGATGCAATGCAATACAAACGCTCTCCACCTACAGATTCATGTTCAGAATGTGATCCTAAAAGTGATTCTGAGCTAGAGGGAGACCTAAGTCAATGTAGCTCCCTAGTGGAGGAGTTAGAGGCAGATGCCATATCTTATTCACCCATCAAGGTGCTTGCTCTAACTTTCCAAGGTTATATTGGTCGCACATATCTTGCAACTGATGCTTTGCATTGCTTCTACTTTGTTGCACTGCCATTAGCTTAGTTTACACATCGTGTATGTGAATACGCCCTGCCAATCCATTTTCAGTACATATTCCATCTGTCATCATACCATATTTATCCATTCAAATGTTGTTCTTGTGTATCAGATGTTCAAAAGGAAGAGTGCGATTTCTGATCGCGGCAGAGCACGAGCAAAGTATTTGGAAAAGGTAGTGACACCTGATAAATCTAATAGCCCATTAGGTGTAGTTGCAATATCAGCTGACCCACAAAACACCCCAACTCTAGCAGACTCTAGCCCTACTACACTGGTCATTTCTGATGCCCCAACTCAGCAGACCCCATCTGCAGCAAACAGTATGATGATGCCAGTTGACATGGCACCAGCTCTACGACGCAAAACCCCCATTCCAGCAAAGAGTACACCAAATCCAGTTGCCAAATCCCTTTTCGAACCAGAGAGAGCCCCAATTGCAGCAAATAGGACACATGTTCCATTTCTTCCCAGTTTAGAAGACGAAGCTTATATTGTTGTCAGGAACTTTGTGCGCATCTTTCCTTCATAGAAAGATTATACCGCAGACACAGAACAATTTCCAGTCTTCCTCCGCAACTTACGCGTAAGTAATGTACTAAAGTTATTCATGGTAATTACTGCATATGTTTCTGCTGACAGAAGACACAAGATTTCATTCTTTTAAATAGGCGAGGACCAAATTGGATTGTCACGACGAGCAAGGGTTGGTTGCGCTTTTCAAGCACTCGTTGATGAAGTATCGTTCCTACCTGAGGCAAGCGCACTTCAATGGCAAGCCTCTAAATGAAATTTCTGTAAAGTCTCCGGTGCTACATTTATCAGACAGTGACTGGAATAATCTTGTTACACATTGGTCTCGTCTGTAGCGTAAGGTACTGTCTATGATATCACATCACAATTTGAACTACATTTCTGCATTTGCCTTAACGTCTCACTTGTACGAAAACTGTTAGCAGAAGAACATTCATTCTCAAGGGACCACAGAATCTCGCAACTATACTGCACACTGCATTGCTCTTGTGAGTACCTCTTTCCCTGTATGACCATACTTACTTTCATAGCTATTTGATTATGTAGCATCACTGCACATGTTAGCCTAGTTATTGTCCATTTGGTGGACATTATAAGATCTGTATGGGCTCTTAGATAAATTTAGAATCAACCCAATGCTTTTGAAGAGGTTTAGCTCTGCAGTCCTCTTGTAAGGACTGAACGTCGTCTATCATTGTACTTACATTAACAGCTACTCCCTCCTTCCCATAATATAAGAACGTTTTGTACAGTACACCAGTGTTCAAAACACTCTTGTATTATGGGAAGAGGGATTGGTTCATTGTGTAGCATTCTGCATCTTATCTCCCTCGCCCACCATTTACTAAGAAATATCATATCTGTATTTAATCTTACCAAAAAGTTGAATACACAGACAATGCCAGTGCAGAAGTGTAGCCCATTGCTCTTGTTAGTACATTTTGTCCTGTAACGCTTGTACTTCCAGGGATTGGTAGTTGATTATGTAGCATCAATCTGCATCTTATCTTCATTATCCTCTATCCCTTCTAGTATTATCATATCTATAATTACTCTCTAAAAAATGTAGAGTACATGCAATGCTTATGAAGAAGATTCTATGCTGAAATTCTTGAGTTATCCTTCCCCTGACATGGAGAAGGGCATTATAAAGCTGGTGTTAACTGTTAATGTAAGTCAGTACTTCTAAAGCCTTTATCCTCAACTGTTGTTTAATTTTCTTATACTCCCTATCATTTACTGCTGTTTAGTTTGATGTTTCTATCAAAATGCATGTTTGCAAGAACCGTAAGTTCCAAGTTTTACTTGTAAAACCAAATTCCTTATTCATACCATGCACAGTACTCAATACTCCCTATATGTATGCTTGTTTTTGTGGATCTATAATCCAGTGTGTGGTGAAGCAGCCCACATTTGCACCTTGTCATTTCCTCTTTTATCTTACTAATGTGGCTGATGATATGAACAACATGCCATGCACATTAACCAAAATAGATACAATGATTGTCTTTTCCCTTAATCTATGCTTGTTATGTTGACATGGTAATCCAGTAGTGTGGTGAAGCTCCCCGCATTATGAACAATGCCAAATTATGCTATTGGTACTTTGAACTTACTCTTTATTTTCTAATTTGAAATTGGATGGAATTGACAGCACAGTTATAATCTTTGTTTATACACGTGCAAAACCTATCATCTCTCTGCTTGTTTTAGGGTGATATGTCTGATGGCATGCACAAGTCTGCTGAAGGCTGTGAGACAAACCCAACATATATTGCAGCAAAGAAGGCAAAACATCTTGAAGATAGCGAGACAACCCCAAAGTCTTGTCTTGATACAGTGTTCAAGTTACTTGAGACTAGCAGTCAGACAAGCTCACGGAATTCGATGTCTGAATTAGTTCGACTTCTTCAGTCCCAAGTTCTAGCAGAAAGGCATTCTGCAACTCAACTTTGACTTGAAGTCTTATCTCTAAGAAAGATTGCGGAGAACACCAATGAGAACCTCATTGCTAAACAGCTACACTTGGAAGCTATGACTAGTCCTGGCCATCTCAGGCCCGGCCCTGTCGGCCCACCCAAGCCCGGCCCTAAAATCCAGGGCCTAGGCCCGATGGGCTTGCCCGTGGGCCGGACTTGGGCCTGAGTTTTGGGCCCACCAGCAGGACCTGGACGGGCTTGGGCTTGGCATATTGGCATTTTAAGGAAGAGGCCCGGCCCACGGCCCTAAGCCCTAAGGGCTTTTTAGGGCTTTTTACTAGATGGGTCGGGCTTGGGCTTGAAAAGTAGGCCCGATGGTAGGGCCTGGGAGGGCCTGGGCCTCAGTTTTCTGCCATGGGCTTTTTTAGGCCCGGCCCGGCCCATGGCCAGATATAGCTATGACCAACATGCTAGGCTAGTCTCACAGCCTTGCTAAGCAGCTTGCGCAGCAGTTCCCGTGCAAGGCTAACCTTTCTTGAATTGTCTTGGAAGTGGTCTCGGTTTAGTATTATTTTGTTATGCTGCAATGCTGCCCAGTTTTTGTAATCTGCTTCTTCGTTGCACTTTATGATCACAGGTGGCGAACTTCGATGCCCAGTGGATGTAATATACCATAAATCCTTTATTGTATCGTGTAGGTTTATTCTAAGTTACTATGCCGTAATTTCTTTATTGTATAGAGTAGGTTTCTTCTTAATTCCTACTAGTTACTACCATCATTCGCTATCTGAAAAAAAAATCTGATGTAGTCGACCGGGCCGAAACATTCGCCTCTAATGGTCCTGGTTTTTAGCGGGCCACAATTGGGCCAGCCTGCATCTTTCTTGGGCCCGAATGGCCATTGGGGCATTCACACTTTGCGCCAGGCCCACAACTTCCTCCGGCCTATATTCGGCCCAAATTTTAGTTGGGCCTTTTGTGGACCCAGCGCTTAGTTTGGCCCATGTAGCGTTGGGCCATTAATAGGCTGAATATTTTGCTGCCTGTTATGGCCCAGAAGAAACCATGGGCCTTTAGCAGGCCGAAATGCATGTTGGGCCTCAATTTTCACTAGTCGTCGACGGGCCTTCAACAGGCTGAAATGTAAATCGGGCCTTTTTTGGCCCAGTTATATGACGGGCCATTACCAGGCCAAAACATATCTCGGGCCTTAGTTGGCCCATTGATATCATGGGCCTTTAACAGGCCGAAAGCTTAGTACAGGCATCAACGGGCCGAATTATACGGCAGGCCTTTAACAGGCCCAAAGTCACGTTGGGCTGAACTGTTGCTGCCTTTATCACGGGCCGTTAGTGGGTCGGATGTCGCGTCAGACCATATATGGCCCGTGCTGCCCATGTCTACATCAGGCCTCTAACAGGCCGAAAGTCACTGGGCCGTAATTGGGCCCAAATATTCGGCGAACAATTAACGGGCCAGATCTGGCTTCCGGCCGTAAATGGGCCTTTATTAAACATGTCGTTATTGGGCTAACCACTAGTACCTAAGTAAGTACTACGGGCCTTTGACTGGGCCGCCTTTTTAACCTATATGGGCCTCTGTTGGGCCGTGCCACGTGTCGACGTATCATAGGCACCTCCTGTCCAATGAATGGATGACATCTATCCCAACGGTGAGCCAACACGTGTTTCCTCCGGGCAATGAGAATTTTACACATGGAAGATCCTCATTGGTCCGGGCTGTTAGCGGGTTATCGGATCCAAAACCGGACCCGATAGCTTAGCGGCGACCCGTTACGGTGGATGCCATGTGTCGGTCAGCCTTAACAAAAGCACTTCCATGACGCGACATTTATTGTGATGGAAGTGGACACTTCCATGATGATAATCTTGGTAATGTCATGGAACACTTCTACGACAGCACAAGTATGACTATCTTGATTTTGTCATAAAATCGTCATGGATGTACATGCATGACAGAAAACGTGACCTACTGTGACAAACGCGTATCATCACGGAGGTGTATTTTTTTTGTAGTGATGCCCTAGAGGCAATAATAAAGTTGTTATTTTATATTTCCTTATGTCATGATAAATGTTTTTTTATTCATGCTAGAATTGTATTAACCGAAAACTTGATACATGTGTGGATACATAGACAAAACACCGTGTCCCTAGTGAGCCTCTACTTGACTAGCTCGTTAATCAAAGATGGTTAAGTTTCCTAACCATAGACATGTCTTGTCATTTGATGAACGGGATCACATCATTAGGAGAATGATGTGATGGACAAGACCCATCCGTTAGCTTAGCATGTTGATCGTTCAGTTTTATTGCTATTGTTTTCTTCATGTCAAATACATATTCCTTCGACTATGAGATTATGCAACTCCCGGATACCGAAGGAATACCTTGTGTGCTGTCAAACATCACAAAGTAACCGGGTGATTATAAAGATGCTCTACATGTATCTCCGAAGGTGTTTGTTGGGTTGTCATAGATCAAGATTAGGATCTGTCACTCCGAGTATCGGAGAGGTATCTCTGGGCCCTCTCGGTAATGCACATCATAATAAGCCTTGCAAGCAATGTGACTAATGAGTTAATTGCGGGATGATGCATTACGGAACGAGTAAAGAGACTTGCCGGTAATGATATTGAACTAGGTATGAAGATACCGACGATCGAATCTTGGGCAAGTAACATACAGTTGACAAAGGGAATGACATATGTTGTCATTACGGTTTGACTGATAAAGATCTTCATAGAATATGTAGGAACCAATATGAGCATCCAGGTTCCGCTATTGGTTATTGACTGGAGAGGTGCCTCAGTCATGTCTACATAGTTCTTGAACCCGTAGGGTCCGCACGCTTAATGTTCGATGACGATTTGTATTATATGAGTTATGTGATTTGGTGACCGAATGTTGTCCGGAGTCCCGGATGAGATCACGGACATGACAGGAGTCTCAAAATGGTCGAGAGATAAAGATTGATATATTGCATGATAGTATTCGGACATCGGAAGTGTTTCAGAATGTATCGGGTACATATCGGAGTACCGGGGAGGTTACCAGAACCCCCCGGGGGGAGATATGGGCCATAGGAGGGAGGCACACCAGCCCACATAGGGGTGGCGCCCCCCCCCCCCCAAGGGAGGAGTCTGAATTGGACTAGGGGAGGGGGCGGCGCCCCCTTTCCTTCTCCCCCTTTCCTCCTCGGGTAAAAGGAAGGGGGGCGAATTCTACTAGGAGCCCAAGTAGGACTACTCCTACTTGGGGTGTGCCTAGTGTCGGTGTCAGAACCGGCTGATCTCGGGTAGGGGGTCCCGAACTGTGCGTCTGAGGATCGAAGGTAACGGGAGACAGGGACACGATGTTTACCCAGGTTCGGAACCTCTTGATGGAAGTAATACCCTACTTCCTGCTAGATTATCTTCGATAAATATGGGGTTTACAAGAGTTGATCTACCTCGAGATCGTAATGGCTAAACCCAAGATGTCTACCTTTATGATTATGATTCTGCCTCTACGGACTAAACCCTCCGGTTTATATAGAAACTGGACGGACCTTGGGTTATACAGAGTCGTTTTGCAGAGAAAGGAATCTTCACATCCGAACGCCAAGCTTGCCATCCACGCAAAGGAGAGTCCCATCCGGACACGGGAAGAAGTCTTTTGTCTTGTGTCTTCACAGCCCATTAGTCCGGCCCACGTCACATAGCCCGGACGCCCGAGGACCCCTTAATCCAGGACTCCCTCAGTAGCCCCTGAACCAGGCTTATCTTCGGCATTGCAAGGCGGGTTCCTCCTCCGAACACTTCAAAGTAGTCCCCGAACACAGAAAATGTGTCCGGCTGTGCGAAACAGACACCACATACAACCATAACAGGATACAATTTTTAACAAGTCCCATCTACTGACAACTTTGGTGGCAAGATGTCACGTCCCTGCCCGGTCATTATTTCGAACCGTTTTTTAGCCTCCCACTCCACGTCTCAAGATGCGGTTTTCATTGGCACGTCTTATCGAAGCAGAGATCGCGTCCCCTTATAATGGGATCCTCATTAATATGGGTATGGGTAATCCAACCGTGCCGTCCGCATGACCCTTGGGGAATAGGTGAGTTTTAAGGCGAGTGGGGAGGCGCTTGATATTCGTTGCCTTTATAAGAGGATAAGGATTCACTCTTTCACCCATGCCTTCTTCCTCTCTGCTCATCCATTCTCGAGCTCTAGCACCCTGGCTTCCATCCTTTCCGCCCCCAAAACAAACTCCGACCATGTCCGGATCTGGAGCGCAGGGCAAGTGGATGGCCTCCTCCGTCACGGAGGAGAACATCACGGAGCTCTGGGAAGCGGGGTACTTGGCCCAGGAGATCGCCCACCGGCTTTCGGCCAAAGGGCAAATCGTCCCCACCCCAGAGCCCAATGAGAGGGTGGTATTCATCCCCCACTTCATCCGCGGGTTAGGATTTCCCATCCGCACCTTCGTCCGCGGACTCATGTTCTACTACGGGCTAGATTTCCATGATCTAGCCCCCAAATTCTTTCCTCAACATCTCAGCATTCATTGTCGTGTGCGAGGCCTTCCTCTGCATCCCACCCCACTTCAGATTATGGCTAAAGATCTTCAATGTGAAGCCGAAAGTGGTGGATGGTCAACATGCAGAGTGCGGAGGCGCCATGGTGAGCAAACTATCCAACGTCACATGGCCCACAGGCACCTTTGTGGAGACCGTCAAAGGGTGGCAACAGCAGTGGTTCTACATCACAGAGCCCCGCGACACCACCTGGGCCGCGGCTCCCGAATTCAAGTCCGGGCCCCCAATGCGGCTTATCTCCTGGCTAAAAAAGGGCTTGGACTGGGCATCGTCGGACGAAGTGTCAGCGCTCCAGACATGCATCAAGAGCATGGTGGACAAGAACATCAAGCTTGCCAATGTGATCCAGGTGATGCTTTTTCGCCGGATCCTTCCTTGCCAAAGCCGGACTTGCCATTTGTGGGAGTTCGATCCGGCCAAGCACCAAACCTTGCAACAATTCTTCGGCTCCACGCACGAAGGTATCTGGAAGGTGCTTTTCAAGGCCAATCAGTCATGGCCGAAGACCACCGAGGACCGCGGATATAACCTGACTCAACCAGCCAGTTCGGTAAGTTTTTCATACTTCAAGGTGTATCTCTACCTGTGCATTCAACGAAGATGTCTAAGCTTCTCCATTTGTCCTTTCAGGGCTGGATAAAGAAGGCGGAGCGGATTCAGTGTCCGGCTCCGCTGCCTGAAATCCCAGCTATCCCACTTCTGATGACGATGCTGGTTTCGGCGCCATACCAGGCGCCGGAGAAGAAGGCCAAGAAGAAGGGCCAGGAGGCAATAAGCGGCCTCCGCCGTAAAGGCACTTCGGATGCAACGTCCGAAGACGCCGAAACCCACTCGTCCCCCGCCGAGAATGACGAGGAGGGGGAGGAAAGCAATTCTCCCCCCGAGGAGGGATGGAACAAAAGGGCGGCCTCCACGGATCTAGAGGCAGAGGCGGAGGTGTCCAAGAAAGGGAGGGTCTCCCTTGCGGACAACCCCGAATCGGACACCGACAGCAGCTCTGAGTGGCATCCCAGGGAGAAGCCCCTGGCCGAACCGTAAGTACTCAAAGGCACTTATGCACACATATATCCAGATCCTTTACTTCGTGGTTTTAACATGTTGAATCATGCGCTGCAGTCCAGCTCATACCCACCTCCAGCGATGCTCATCTTCGGGGAATTCGCTAGATCCAAATGTGATGGACAACGAGTCGCCTTCTCCGGCCTCCTCCCCCAAGGCTACAGACGATGCCGAGGTGTTTTCCCGAAGGACCCTCCCAGGCCAGGGAGAGGTACAGGAGGCCGTCGAGGCGGTGCCAAAGGGCGATGCACCGGCCGCCGGACACATGGGGGAGCAGACCTCCTGGAAACTGGCGATGGGGGTCATACCCAATTCGGCCCCCAGCCGAATACTATTCCGGAGGCCCGTATGGCTCCGGAATTAGGTAAGCAGCCTCCTTCAAAAGAAGGAGGTGCACCTATTCCGCCGGTGACCTCTGTCCATCCAGAGGCGCCGGATACTCTACTGGAAGCGCTTCAAGGTGCTTCCATTGTAGAAGAACACTGTATCCTTATGGGTACGGGGGTTGAGAGGGTTCAGTCTCCTAAGAGCGGACTGACCGAAGCCTGCGCCAGCCTTCTAACAGGCTTTGAGGTATGTGACATAATTATGCAAAAAGAATGTCGTAGTACAGACAGTAGCCCCTGAGACTCTGTCCGATATTTGAAAAGAAAGGCCGGACAGAGGATCGAATAATTTTTGCAGGAGACTAAGCATATATGTCTATTTGAATAAGTAGGTGTCGATGCTAGCTGCGATTTCCCATTCTGCCGAAGTGTCCAAACTGAAGCAGAGTCTGGAGCAGGCCGATGAAGAGCTCGGCCGTGTCAAAAAACAACTAGAGGACAAGTAAGGTATGCAATGGCCTATTCACATCTAAAATGATATCAATTGTTTGTGTTCATCATGTTATTATGATGTTTCATAGGAGCTGCGGCTGAGGTGGAGTCCCTCAGGAGCGTGCTGGCCGAGGCCCAGAAGAAAATGGAGAAGGAACAAGCCGCCCGTAAAAAACACGAGTCAAGGGTCGGGGAGGTTCAGCAGGAGCTCAAGGACGCCATAAAGAAATGCGAGTACTTGGAGCGCAAGATTGCGGCCCAAGAGTCCGAACTTGCTAAGGCCCGCCAAAGCGCACAAGAGGCCCGGATTGAAGCCCAGGGCGCCCTCCAGGAAATCCAGGAGGCCAAGCAGATTGCGGCGGGTAAGGCCTTTATTGTGCAGAGCAAATTTGTAAAGAAATGGTACCTCTTACTGACCCGGATTTGGAATTCTCCAACATCGTTTGCGGATCTGCCTCACAGTGTTGCTGATGCTGCAGAGTTCTTCCGAGCCGAAGAGGGGAGCTCAACGGAGAAGTTGTTCTGGTCGCAATACCTTTCGCCAGAGCATCCGGTGCCCCTTAGCAATCAGCTGAAACAGCTGACCGAACTGCATAGGGTGGCCGGATTGGCCATGAAGGATTTGATAATCCGTCTATGGCCTGTCGAAGCCATGCCCAGCAGCCAATTCAGGCTTGTGAAGCTGCTAGTCGAAGCCTGCCCTTGGCTTGATGCCATAGAGCGGTCGGTCTGCATTGAAGGTGCACGGATGGCCTTCGCCTGTGTCAAGGTACAGTGGGCGAAGATGAACGCCGTCAAACTTGCGATCGAGGGACCGCCTGCCGGCAAAGAGCACCGCACGCCCGAGCGGTATTTTGATTATGTCCTGGAAGGATCCCGCATTGTGGAGGGCCAGTGTGCGAAGGACATTATCTTCGAATGAATGTATTCGTGTTTATCCAGTCCTGTATTATGGAACAAAGCCTATATGTAATATATTGCTTGTTGTTTTTTGAAAATATTTCCTCCTGTGCGGTCGTTTTATTAAATCTGAGAGTTGGCCAGTCGTCGACTTCAGCCCCCACGTAGGTAGTACGGGGGTGTTCGGGTTGGAACCTAAACACACTTGAGCCAAGAGTTTGGTCCTAGAAGGAGGTGTTTAGTGCAGCGAACCAGGCAATCGGACTATGTGGCTTTATCACCCTCACTTAGCCATAGGAGTTTGACAATAGGAATGTAGGCGCAACCCCTAGTTAGTATTTGTGTATCCGGACTAGGGTGTTGTAGACACCTGATCGGGTGGAGGCCGATCCATTGCATAATGCTGAAAAAATCGCAAGAGATTTATGTTTAGCCACCGAATAGATGACCAGCTCTCGCCGCATCAGGACAGTCAGTTTTTGGCTTTCCCTACTGAGGTGTTTATCCAGATAAACCAGAAACACAATCGCAGTAGTTCTTCCTTTACTACCTTAGCCAATAAGATGGAACGTAAGGTAGCAAGCATAGGAGCCGGGCAACCCAACTATTGATCAGAGACATGATTCGGAGCCAATGCATATAATGCTACATTCGGGGCGCCGAATTATACTGAAAAGAGTGTTCGGACTTGTTGCAAACGTATGGAGCGCATTGGAGCCCCTGGCAAGTTAAGTCGTACCGAAGTGTACGGGTGAAATCGATAAGAATAGTGAAATATAATGAAGGAGTAAGCCAGTGCCACATATGTTGGGCTACAAACTGTTTCCATTATAATCTGATTTATACGTCTAAGCGTATTTGTACAAATAATGCAATAAGAAACAGGGCTATTTGACATGCCGAGACCAAGGGGAAGCTGCGTGCGGGTCCTGAAAACAGGCAAAGTGGTCATCAAGAAGATCATCTAGATATTCGGCCACACGTCTATGCGACTTGCCTCCTTCGTATGTTTATCCTTCGAAAGGATCGACGATCACGCCGTCGTGAGGGGCCTGTGGAAAAGAAACCTGAAAAGGATAGAGAAAAGGAAAAAAAGAAAGGGGGAAGTATGAGTGCCCAGATAAGGTCGAGCCGTATTGTGGACCATGATCGAGTTATGCCTCTGTCTTTGCCGACGGTATTTTTAGTGCGTAGTTATGTACGCGCGGTACGTATGCCGCAATTTGGTCGGGACTGAGACGGAGGCAAAATTGCTAGTCGAACTCCTGACGAGCTGGACTGTCATGCTGCGGAGTAGTCCGGACTCGTTTAATAGTGTCTGGGGGCTTGGCCACCGAATTGATGTTCTGCTTGATAAGGCTGCCCTGTACTTCCGCTGGCCGCGGTGTGCTCCTCGGTACGAAGGGAGTGTTCCATGTTTCCGTTGACTGTTATGACACCGCGTGGTCTGGGCATCTTGAGTTTGAGATAGGCATAGTGTGGCACCGCATTGAAGCGAGCAAATGCAGTTCGTCCGAGCAGTGTGTGATAGCCACTGCGGAAGGGGACGATGTCGAAGATCAAGTCTTCGCTTAGAAAGTTGTCCGGCGATCCAAAGACGACTTCCAATGTGATTGAGCCCATGCAATGGGCCTCTACACCGAGTATTACTCCTTTAAAGGTAGTTTTCGTCGGCTTGATCCTTGACGGATCGATGCCCATCTTGTGGACTGTGTTCTGATAGAGCAGGTTAAGGCTGCTGCCACCGTCCATGAGGACTCGCGTGAGGTGGAATCCATCAATGATTGGGTCGAGGACCAGTGCGGCTGAGCCGCTGTGACGGATACTGGTCGGATGGTCCCTGCGATCGAAAGTGATCGGGCAGGATGACCATGGATTGAATTTTGGGGCGACTGGCTCTATCGCATAGACGTCCCTGAGCGCGCGTTTGCACTCCCTCTTGGGGATATGAGTAACGTATATTATGTTCATTGTTTTGACTTGGGGGGGGGAGATTCTTCTATCCCCCTGTGTTCGGTGGATGGGGCTCCTCGTCATCGTCCTCACTTGGAGACCCCTTCTCCTTATTCTCGGTATTTAACTTACCGACTTGTTTAAAGACCCAGCAGCTTCTGTTGGTATGATTGGCGGGTTTATCGGGGGTGTCGTGGATCTGACATGGTCGATCGACGATTCGGTCCAACCTGGATGAGCCCGAATTGCTTCTTTTAAATGGCTTCTTCCGCTGTCCGGACATGGAGCCACTGAATCCGGTGTTGACTGCCGTGTCATCGGTATTGTCGCCGTTGTTCCGACGCTTGTGCCTGTTGCGTCGGGGCTTGCCATTGCTATTTCTAGCTTCAGAAGTGCCAGGTTCGCTTGCATTGTTGCTGCTACGGGCTAGCCAACTATCTTTGCCCGCGCAAAGCGGGTCATAAGTGCCGCGAGGGCTGCCATGGACTTCGGCTTTTCCTGGCCAAGGTGCCGAGAGAGCCATTCATCGCGAATGCTATGCTTAAAGTCCGCTAGGGCTTCGGCATCCGGACAGTCGATGATCCGGTTCTTTTTTATTAGGAACCTGGTCTAGAATTTCTTAGCCGACTGGCCGGGCTGTTGAACGATGTGACTTAAGTAATCGGCGTCCGGAGGTCGGACATATGTACCCTGGAAGTTGTCGCAGAAGGCGTCTTCCAAGTCCTCCCAGTTGCCAATGGAGTTTTTTGGCAGGCTGTTTAACAAGTGCCGATCTGGTCCCTTGAGCTTTAGCGGGAGGTATTTGATGGCATGAATATCATCACCGCGGGCCATATGAATATGTAGGAGGAAGTCCTCAATCCATACTGCGGGATCTGTTGTTCCATTATATGATTCTATATTCACGGGTTTAAACCCTTCTGGGAATTCATGTCCATTACTTCGTCAGTGAAGCAGAGGGGGTGTGCGGCGCCTCTATATCGGGCCAAGTCGCGACGCAGTTCGGATGGAGTCCGTCTGCGGTTTTCGGCCTGGACGTGGTGATGCTTGTCGCGCCCGGCTAGATAGTCGTCCTCACGTGTCGGGGCATGCCCCGGCGATCCGTAGATCGGTCTGGTCTGACCTGCTCAATTCTCCAAGCCCTGTCGTAGGTCATACGTATATCCCCGAGCTGTTTTGTCTCTGCTTTTACGACGAGGTAGTATGGGCTGGTGTTCGGCTTGATTTGCTGTTTTGTCACGGCCACGTGGTGGCCGGTGTTGGGGAACGCCGTAATTTCAAAAAAAAATCCTAAGCACATGCAAGATCTATCATGGTGATGCATAGCAACGAGAGGGGAGAGTGTAGTCCACGTAGCCTCGTAGACCATAAGCGGAAGCGTTATGACAACGCGGTTGGTGTAGTCGTATGTCTTCATGATCCGACCGATCCTAGTACCAAAAGTACGGCACCTCAGCGATTTGCACACGTTCGGCTCGGTGACGTCCCATGAACTCTCGATCCAGCTGAGTATCGAGGGAGAGCTTTGTCAGCACGACGGCGTGATAACAGTGATGATGAAGTTACCGACTCAGGGCTTCGCCTAAGCACTACAATGATATGACCGAGGTGGGATCTATGGAGGGGGGCACCGCACACGGCTAAGATAATTGTCAACTTGTGTGTCTATGGGGTGCCCCCTCCCCCGTATATAAAGGACTGGAGGAGGGGGAGGACCTGCCCTCTATGGCGCGCCCAAGGGGAGTCCTACTCCCACCGGGGGGCGCGCCCCCTCCTAGGCTCCCTTCTCCTCTCTCCCACTATGGCCCAATAAGGCCCATATACTTCTCGGGGGGTTCCGGTAACCTCCCGGTACTCCGGTAAATGCCCGAACTCACCCGGAACCATTCCGATGTCCAAATATAGTCATCCAATATATCAATCATTACGTCTTGATCATTTCGGGATTCCTCGCCATGTCCGTGATCATATCCGGGACTCTGAACAACCTTCGGTACATCAAAACACAAAAACTCATAATACCGATCGTCACCGAACGTTAAGCGTGTGGACCCTACGGGTTCGAGAACTATATAGACATGACCGAGACTCATCTCCGGTCAATAACCAATAGCAGAACCTGGATGCTCATATTGGTTCCTACATATTCTACGAAGATCTTTATCGGTCAAAGCGCACAACAACATACGTTGTTCCCTTTGTCATCGGTATGTTACTTGCCCGAGATTCGATCGTCGGTATCTCAATACCTAGTTCAATCTCGTTACCGGCAAGTCTCTTTACTCGTTCCGTAATGCACCATCCCGCAACTAACTCATTAGTTACATTGCTTGCAAGGCTTATAGTGATGTGCATTACCGAGAGGGCCCAGAGATACCTCTCCGATACTCGGAGTGACAAATCCTAATCTCGATCTATGCCAACTCAACAAACTCCATCGGAGACACCTGTAGAGCATCTTTATAATCACCCAGTTATATTGTGACGTTTGATAGCACACTAAGTGTTCCTCCGGTATTCGGGAGTTGCATAATCTCATAGTCATAGGAACATGTATAAGTTATGAAGAAAGCAATAGCAACAAACTAAACAATCATCGTGCTAGCTAACGGATGGGTCAAGTCAATCACATCATTCTCTAATGATGTGATCCCATTAATCAAATGACAACTCATGTCCATGGCTAGGAAACTTAACCATCTTTGATTAACAAGCTAGTCAAGTAGAGGCATACTAGTGACACTCATTTTGTCTATGTTATCACACATGTACTGAGTTTCCGGTAAATACAATTCTAGCATGAATAATAAACATTTATCATGATATAAGGAAATATAAATAACAACTTTATTATTGCCTCTAGGGCATATTTCCTTCAGTCTCCCACTTGCACTAGAGTCAACAATCTAGATTACATTGTAATGATTCTAACACCCATGGAGTCTTGGTGCTGATCATGTTTTGCTCGTGAGAGAGGCTTAGTCAATGGGTCTGCCACATTCAGATCCGTATGTATCTTGCAAATCTCTATGTCACCCTCGTTGACTTGATCGCGGATGGAATTGAAGCATCTCTTGGGTGCTTGGTTCTCTTGTGAAATCTGGATTCCTTTGCCAAGGCAACTGCACCAGTATTGTCACAAAAGATTTTCATTGGACCCGATGCACTAGGTATGACACCTAGATCGGATATGAACTCCTTCATCCAGACTCCTTCATTTGCTGCTTCCGAAGCAGCTATGTACTCCGCTTCACACGTAGATCCCGCCACGACGCTCTGCTTGGAACTGCACCAACTGACAGCCCCACCATTCAATAAAAATACGTATCCGGTTTGTGACTTAGAGTCATCCGGATCAGTGTCAAAGCTTGCATCGACATAACCGTTTACGACGAGCTCTTTGTCACCTCCATAAACGAGAAACATATCCTTAGTCCTTTTCAGGTATTTCAGGATGTTCTTGACCGCTGTCCAGTGATCCACTCTTGGATTACTTTGGTACCTCCCTGCTAAACTAATAGCAAGGCACACATCAGGTCTGGTACACAGCATTGCATACATGATAGAACCTATGGCTGAAGCATAGGGAATGACTTTCATTTTCTCTCTATCTTCTGCAGTGGTCGGGCATTGAGTCTGACTCAACTTCACACATTGTAACACAGGCAAGAACCCTTTCTTTGCTTGATCCATTTTGAACTTCTTCAAAACTTTGTCAAGGTATGTGCTTTGTGAAAGTCCAATTAAGTGTCTTGATCTATCTCTATAGATCTTGATGCCCAATATATAAGGAGCTTCACCGAGGTCTTCCATTGAAAATTTCTTATTCAAGTATCCTTTTATGCTATTCAGAAATTCAGTATCATTTCTGACCAACAATATGTCAACCACATATAATATCAGAAATGCTACAGAGCTCCCACTCACTTTCTCGTAAATACAGGCTTCTCCAAAAGTCTGTATAAATCCATATGCTTTGATCACACTATCAAAGTGTATATTCCATCTCCGAGAGGCTTGCACCGGTCCATAAATGGATCGCTGGAGCTTGCACACTTTGTTAGCACCTTATCGACAAAACCTTCTGGTTGCATCATATACAACTCTTCTTTAAGATATCCATTAAGGAATGCAGTTTTGACATCCATTTGCCAAATTTCATAATCATAAAATGTGGCAATTGCTAACATGATTCGGACGGACTTAAGCATCGCTACGGGTGAGAAGGTCTCATCGTAGTCAACTCCTTGAACTTGTCGAAAACCTTTCGCAACAAGTTGAGCTTTGTAGACAGTAACATTACCGTCAGCGTCAGTCTTCTTCTTGAAGATCCATTTATTGTCTATGGCTTGCCGATCATCGGGTAAGTCAACCAAAGTCCATACTTTGTTCTCATACATGGATCCCATCTCAGATTTATGGCCTCAAGCCATTTTGCGGAATCTGGGCTCATCATCGCTTCCTCATAGTTCGTAGGTTCGTCATGGTCAAGTAACATGACTTCCAGAAAAGGAATACCGTACCACTCTGGTGCGGAACTTACTCTGGTTGACCTACGAGGTTTGGTAGTAACTTGATCAGAAGTTTCATGATCATCATCATTAGCTTCCTCACTTACTGGTGTAGGAATCACTGGAACTGATTTCTGTGATGAACTACTTTCCAATAAGGGAGCAGGTACTGTTACCTCATCAAGTTGTACTTTCCTCCCACTCACTTATGTCGAGAGAAACTCCTTCTCATCCATTCTTAGCAACGAATATCTTGCCTTTGGATCTGTGATAGAAGTTGTACCCAACAGTCTCCTTTGGGTATCCTATGAAGACACATTTCTCCGATTTGGGTTTGAGCTTATCAGGTTGAAGTTTTTTTCCACATAAGCGTCGCAGCCCCAAACTTTAAGAAACGACAACTTGGGTTTCTTGCCAAACCACAGTTCATAAGGTGTCATCTCAACGATTTATATGGTGCCCTATTTAACGTGAATGCAGCCGTCTCTAAAGCATAAACCCAAAACGATAGCGGTAAATCAGTGAGAGACATGATAGATCGCACCATATTAAAGTACGATTATGACGTTCGGACACACCATTACGCTGTGGTGTTCCGTGTGGCGTGAGTTGTGAAACTATTCCGCATTGTTTCAAATGAAGACCAAACTCGCAAGTCAAATATTCTCCTCCACGATCAGATCGTAGAAACTTTATTTTCTTATTACGATGATTTTCCACTTCACTCTGAAATTCTTTGAACTTTTCAAATGTTTCAGACTTATGTTTCATCAAGTAGATATACCCATATCTGCTCAAATCATCTGTGAAGGTAAGAAAATAACGATACCCGCTGCGAGCATCAACACTGATCGGACCGCATACATCAGTATGTATTATTTCCAACAAGTCTGTTGCTTGCTCCATTGTTCCAGAGAATGGAGTCTTAGTCATCTTGCCCATGAGGCATGGTTCGCAAGCATCAAGTGATTCATAATCAAGTGATTCGAAAAGCCCATCAGCATGGAGTTTCTTCATGCGCTTTACACCAATATGACCTAAACGGCAGTGCCACAAATAAGTTGCAGTATCATTATTAAACTTATATCTTTTGGCTTCAATACTATGAACATGTGTAATACTACTATCAAGATTTAGCAAAAATAGACCACTCATCAAGGGTGCATGACCATAAAAGATATTACTAATATAAATAGAACAACCATTATTCTCAGATTTAAATGAATAATCGTCTCGCATCAAACAAGATCCAGATATAATGTTCATGCTCAACGCTGGCACCAAATAACAATTATTTAGGTCTAAAACTAATCCCGAAGGTAGATGTAGAGGTAGCGTGCCGACGGCGATCACATCGACTTTGGAACCATTTCTCACCCGCATCGTCACCTCGTCCTTAGCCAATTTTCGCTTAATCTGTAGCCCGTGTTTTGAGTTGCAAATATTAGCAACAGAAGTATCAAATACCCAGGCGCTACTGCGAGCATTAGTTAAGTACACATCAATAGCATGTATATCAAATATACCTTTCACTTTGTCATCCTTCTTCTCTGCCAAATACTTGGGGCAGTTCCGCTTCCAGTGACCAGTCCCTTTGTAGTAGAAGCACTCAGTCTCAGGATTAGGTCCAGACTTGGGCTTCTTCACTTGAGCAGCAACTTGCTTGCTGTTCTTCTTGAAGTTCCCCTTCTTCCCTTTACCCTTTTTCTTTAGACTAGTGGTCTTGTTGACCATCAACACTTGATGCTCCTGCTTGATTTCTACCTCCGCAGCCTTTAGCATTGCGAAGAGCTCGGGAATCGTCTTATCCATCCCTTGCATATTATAGTTGATCACGAAGCTCTTGTAGCTTGGTGGAAGTGATTGAAGAACTCTGTCAATGACACTATCATCAGGAAGATTAACTCCTAGTTGAGTCAAGTGGTTGTGGTACCCAGACATTCTGGGTATATGTTCACTGACAGAACCATTCTCCTCCATTTTGCAGCTGTAGAACTTATTGGAGACTTCATATCTCTCAATCCAGGCATGTGCTTGAAATATTAACTTCAACTCCTGGAACATCTCTTATGCTCCATGACGTTCAAAACACCGTTGAAGTCCCGATTCTAAGCCGTAAAGCATGGCACACTGAACTATCGAGTAGTCATCAGCTTTGCTATGCCAGACGTTCATAACATCTGGCATTGCTCCTGCAGCGGGTTTGGCACCTAGCGCTGCTTCCAGTACGTAATTCTTCTGTGCAGCAATGAGGATAATCCTCAAGTTACGGACCCAGTTCGTGTAATTGCTACTATCATCTTTCAACTTAGCTTTCTCTAGGAACGCATTAAAATTCAACGGAACAACAACACGGGCAATCTACCTACAACAACATAGACATGCAAAACACTATCAGGTACTAAGTTCATGATAAATTAAAGTTCAATTAATCATATTACTTAAGAACTCCCACTTAGATTGACATCCCTCTAATCATCTAAGTGATCACGTGATCCATATCAACTAAACCATGTCCGATCATCACGTGAGATGGAGTAGTTTTCAATGGTGAACATCACTATGTTGATTATATCTACTATATGATTCACACTCGACCATTCGGTCTCAGTGTTCCGAGGCCATATCTGCATATGCTAGGCTCGTCAAGTTTAACCCGAGTATTCTGCATATGCAAAACTGGCTTGCACCCGTTGTATGTGAACATAGAGCTTATCACACCCAATCATCACGTGGTGTCTCGGCACGACGAACTGTAGCAACGGCACATACTCAGGGAGAACACTTATACCTTGAAATTTAGTGAGAGATCATCTTATAATTCTACCGCCGAACTAAGCAAAATAAGATGCATAAAGGATAAACATCACATGCAATCAATATAAGTGATATGGTATGGCCATCATCATCTTGTGCCTTTGATCTCCATCTCCAAAGCACCGTCATGATCACCATCGTCACCGGCTTAACACCTTGATCTCCATCGAAGCATCGTTGTCGTCTCACCAACTATTGCTTCTACGACTATCGCTACCGCTTAGTGATAAAGTAAAGCAATTACATGGTGATTGCATTTCATACAATAAAGCGACAACCATATGGCGACTGCCAGTTGCCGATAACTGTGTTACAAAACATGATCATCTCATACAATAAAATTTAGCATCATGTCTTGACCATATCACATCACAACATGCCCTGCAAAAACAAGTTAGACGTCCTCTACTTTGTAGTTGCAAGTTTTACGTGGCTGCTACGGGCTGAGCAAGAACCGTTCTCACCTACGCATTAAAGACCACAACAATTTTTCGTCAAGTGTGATGTTTTAACCTTCAACAAGGATCGGGCGTAGTCACACCTGATTCAACTAAAGTTGGAGAAACTGACACCCACTATCCACCTGTGTGCGAAGCACGTCGGTAGAACCAGTCTCGCGTAAGCGTACGCGTAATGTCGGTCTGAGCCGCTTCATCCAACAATACCGCCAAATCAAAGTATGACATGCTGGTAAGCAGTATGACTATTATCGCCCACAACTCTTTGTGTTCTACTCGTGCATATAACATCTACGCATAGACTTGGCTCGGATGCCACTGTTGGGGTACGCAGTAATTTCAAAAAAATCCTACGCACACGCAAGATCTATCATGGTGATGCATAGCAACGAGAGGGGAGAGTGTAGTCCATGTACCCTCATAGACCGTAAGCGGAAGCTTTATGACAACGCGGTTGATGTAGTCGTACGTCTTCACGATCTGATAGATCCTAGTACCGAAAGTATGGCACCTCCGCGATCTGCACACGTTCGGCTTGGTGACGTCCCACGAACTCTCGATCCAGCTGAGTGTCGAGGGAGAGCTTCGTCAGCACAACGGCGTGATGATGGTGATGATGAAGTTATCGACGCAGGGCTTCGCCTAAGCACTACAACAATATGACTGAGGTGGAATATGTGGAGGGGGGCACCGCACACGGCTAAGACAACTGTCAACTTGTGTGTCTATGGGGTTCCCCCCTCCCCTGTATATAAAGGAGTGGAGGAGGGGGAGGGCCGGCCCTCTATAGCGCGCCCAAGGGGAGTCCTACTCCCACCAGGAGTAGGATTCACCCCTTCCCTAGTTGGATTAGGAGAGGAAGGAAGGGGGAGAGGGGGAAGGAAAGGGGGGGCCGGCCCCCCACCCAATTCGGATTGGGCTTGGGGGCGCCCCCTCCTAGGCTCCCTTCTCCTCTCTCCCACTATGGCCCAATAAGGCCCATATACTTCCCGGGGGTTCCGGTAACCTCCCGGTACTCCGGTAAATGCCCGAACTCACCCGGAACCATTCAGATGTCCAAACATAGTCATCCAATATATCGATCTTTATGTCTCGACCATTTCGAGACTCCTCGTCATGTCCGTGATCATATCCGGGACTCCGAACAACCTTCGGTTCATCAAAACACATAAACTCATAATACCGATCGTCACCGAACGTTAAGCGTGCGGACCCTATGGGCTCGAGAACTATGTAGACATGACCGTGACTCATCTCCGGTCAATATCCAATAGCAGAACCTAGATGCTTATATTGGTTCCTACATATTCTACGAAGATCTTTATCGGTGAAACCGCACAACAACATACGTTGTTCCCTTTGTCATCGGTATGTTACTTGCCCAAGATTCGATCATCGGTATCTCAATACCTAGTTCAATCTCGTTACCGGCAAGTCTCTTTACTTGTTCCGTAATGCACCATCCCGCAACTAACTCATTAGTTACATTGCTTGCAAGGCTTATAGTGATGTGCATTACCGAGAGGGCCCAGAGATACCTCTCCAATACCCGGAGTGACAAATCCTAATCTCGATCTATGCCAACTCAACAAACACCATCGGAGACACGTATAGAGCATCTTTATAATCACCCAGTTACGTTGTGACGTTTGATAGCACACTAAGTGTTCCTCCGGTATTCAGGAGTTGCATAATATCATAGTCATAGGAACATGTATAAGTTATGAAGAAAGCAATAGCAACAAACTAAACGATCATCGTGCTAAGCTAACAGATGGGTCAAGTCAATCACATCATTTTCTAATGATGTGATCCCGTTAATCAAATGACAACTCATGTCCATGGCTAGGAAACTTAACCATCTTTGATTAACGCGCTAGTCAAGTAGAGGCATACTAGTGACACTCATTTTGTCTATGTATTCACACATGTACTAAGTTTCCAGTTAATACAATTCTAGCATGAATAATAAACATTTATCATGATATAAGGAAATATAAATAACAACTTCATTATTGCCTCTAGGGCATATTTTCTTCAGCCGGTCGGCCGCGTTACGTGTTGATGGTACGGGCTCCAGCGCCTCGTCGTCGAATTGAGGTAGCAGCTTACGCTTCGGGTAACTCTTTGTTGGGCGCGTGAGGCTGTATTCCTCGGCTGCCAGGGCATTAGTCCACCTGTCGTTGAGCAGATCATGGTCAGCTTGAAGCTGTTGCTGCTTCTTTTTCAGGCTCTTTGAAGTGGCTATTAGCCGACGCTTAAAGCGCTCCTGTTCAAGAGGTTCCTCAGGCACGATAAAGTCTTCGTCGTCGAGGCTCACCTCATCCTCGGAGAGTGGAAGATAATTACTATCCTTCGAGTCTTTGTTTACAGCCTGTTTATCAGGGCCAATCTGCCCGTCTTCGCGGTTGTCCTATTCGGAGATTGGCTCGACGGGGTCTTCTTGGTCTTTGGCGTCGTCCGGAGAATTGTTGTCTCCGGTGCCGGTATTGCTGTTTTTTCCAAGGCGTGATTTGGAGCGGCGCCGTTGACGTCGGTGCTTTGGTTGTGTCTCAGGAGGTGTATCCTCAACTGGATTTTTCTTGTTATCGCCGTTACCCTCTTTGGGTGTATCCACCATGTACACGTCATACAAAGAGGTGGCCGTCCAGCGTCTGGTAAATGGCTGGTTTTGGGCCTGCTCTTCTCCGGCATCGTCGTCCATACCGTCGATGTCTTCGGAGCCGTATCGAGCATGTCGGTTAAGTCCTCGACAGTGGCTATGAAGTGGGTGGTGGCTGGGACGTAAAATTCCCCGCTCTCAGCCCCTAGTCCGGGCAGGGCGTAGTTCGGACGTTGCCCCTCTGTAATGACGAGGGATCGCATTAAGTCCAGAGCCTCGCTTAAAGGCAAGGTTTGGCCAGGGAGAAAAGAGTCCATGGAGTACGGCGGGAAGAAAACTCCTCGACCAAGCTCACACGGAGCTAGTGTTCGGAGAAGAGTCCGGCTTCATGATGATTGTCGGTGGCGCTGCTTCCTCCGGCTCTCCCGTACCAGGCTTGATAGCCGCAGAGAGTCCGGCGGGCTCGGGAATCCTGTCTTCGGACCTGGTGATGCGCTCCGGATCTAAGGCCAGAGCGGAGGTTGGGGTCGCGAACCCTTGGAAGATCAAGTCTCCTCGGATATCAGCGACATAATCCAGATTTCCAAAACTAATCTGGTGACCTAGGGCGTAGTTGTCGATCTACTCTAGATGGCCAAGCGAGTTGGCCCGCAGTGCGAAGCCGCTGAACACAAAGATCTGGCCGGGGAGAAAGACCTCCCTCAGGGCAGCATTGTTGTAGATGACTGATGGAGCCATCGAACCTTCTGGCGATGACACAGCGGAAATCTCAATGAAAGCACCAATGTCGGTGTCAAAACCGGCGGATCTCGGGTAGGGGGTCCCGAACTGTGCGTCCGAGGATCGAAGGTAACAGGAGACAGGGACACGATGTTCACCCAGGTTCGGGCCCTCTTGATGGAGGTAATACCCTACTTCCTGCTTGATTATGTTCGATGAATATGGGGTTTACAAGAGTTGATCTACCTCGAGATCGTAATGGCTAAACCCTAGATGTCTAGCCTGCATGATTATGATTCTGCCTTTACGGACTAAACCCTCCGGTTTATATAGACACCGGAGGGACCTAGGGTTATACAGAGTCGGTTTGCAGAGAAAGGAATCTTCACATTCAAGCGCCAAGCTTGCCATCCACGCAAAGGAGAGTCCCATCTGGACACGGGAAGAAGTCTCCTGTCTTGTGTCTTCATGGCCCATTAGTCCGGCCCACGTCACATAGCCCGGACGCCCAAGGACCCCCTTAATCCAGGACTCCCTCACCTAGGGCCGGCCTCCTCCCCTATCCCTCGTTTATATACAAGGGTGGGGGCGCCTCTAACACACATCAATTGTTCCAAGCCATGTGCGGCTCCCCCTCCACAGTTTACGCCTCCGGTCATATTCACGTAGTGCTTAGGCGAAGCCCTGCGCAGATCACGTCACCATCACCGTCACCACGCCGTCATGCTGACGAAACTCTCCCTCGACACTTTGCTAGATCAAGAGTTCGAGGGACATCATCGAGCTAAAAGTGTGCACAACTCGGAGGTGTCATACGTTCGGTGCTTGATCAGTTGGATCGAGAAGACGTTTGACTACATCAAACGCGTTAAGCTAATGCTTCCGCTTTCGGTCTACGAGGGTACGTGGACACACTCTCTCCCTCTCGTTGCTATGTATCTCCTAGATAGATCTTGCGTGAGCGTAGGAATTTTTTGAAATCGCATGCTACATTCCCCAACAGTGGTATCAGAGCCAGGTCTATGCGTAGATGATATGCACGAGTAGAACACAAAAAGTTGTGGGCGGTGATCGTCATACTGCTTACCACCAATGTCTTATTTTGATTCGGCGGTATTGTTGGATGAAGGGGCCTAGACCAACCTTACATGACCACATTCATGAGACCAGTTCCACTGACAGACATGCAACTAGTTTTGCATAAAGGTGGCTGGCGGGTGTCTGTTTCTCCAACTTTAGTTGAATCGAATTTGACTACGGCCGGTCCTTGTTGAAGGTTAAAATAGCAAACTTGACGAAACATCGTTGTGGTTTTGATGTGTAGGTAAGAATGGTTCTTACTAGAAGCCCGTAGCAGCCACGTAAAACTTGCAACAACAAAGTAGAGGACGTCTAACTTGTTTTTGCAGGGCATGTTGTGATGTGATATGGTCAAGAGTCAAGACATGATGTGATGTAAGTTTTTGTATGAGATGATCAAGTTTTGTAAAAGTTATCGGCAACTGGCAAGAGCCTTATGGTTGTCGCTTTATTGTATGAAATGCAAACGCCATTTAATTTCTTTACTTTATCACTATGCGTTAGCGATAGTTGTAGAAGCAATAGTTGGCAAGATGACAACGACGCTACGATGGAGATCAAGGTGTCAAGCTGGTGAAAATGGAGATCATGACGGTGCTTTGGAGATGGAGATCAAAGGCACAAGATGATGATGGCCATATCATGTCACATATTTTGATTGCATGTGATGTTTATCTTTTATGCATATTATTTTGCTTAGTGCGGCGGTAGCATTATAAGATGATCCCTCACTAAAAATTTCAAGGTATAAGTGTTCTCCCTGAGTATGCACCGTTGCGACAGTTCGTCATTCTGAGACACCACGTGATGATCGGGTGTGATAAGCTCTACGTTCACATACAATGGGTGCAAGACAGTTTTGCACGTGCGGAATACTCGGGTTAAACTTGACGAGCCTAGCATGTACAGACATGGCCTCGGAACACTACAGACCGAAAGGTCGAACCTGAATCATATAGTAGATATGATCAACATAGAGATTTTCACCATTGAAAACTACTCCATCTCACGTGATGATTGGACATGGTTCAGTTGATATGGATCACGTGATCATTTAGATGACTCGAGGGATGTCTATCTAAGTGGGAATTCTTAAGTAATATGATTAACTGAACTTAATTTATCATGAACTTAGTCCTGATAGTTTTTGCATATCTATGTTGTAGATCAATGGCCCATGCTATCATTCCCTTGAATTTTAATGCATTCCTAGAGAAATCTAAGTTGAAAGATGATGGTAGCAACTACACGGACTAGGTCCGTAACTTGAGGATTATCCTCATTGCTGCACATAAGAATTATGTCCTTGATGCACCACTAGGTGACAGACCTATTGCAGGAGTTGATGCAGACATTATGAACGTTTGACAAGCTCGGTATGATGACTACTTGATAGTTTAGTGCACCATGCTTTACGGCTTAGAACCAGGACTTCAAAAATGTTTTGAACGCCACGGAGCATATGAGATGTTCCAAGAGCTGGAATTGGTATTTCAGACTCCTGCCCGAGTCAAGAGGTATGAGACCTCTGACAAGTACTTTGCCTACAAGATGGAGGAGAATAGGTCAACCAGTGAGCATGTGCTCAGAATGTCTGAGTACTACAATCGTTTGAATCAAGTGGGAGTTAATCTTCCAGATAAGATAGTGATTGACAGAGTTCTCTAGTCACTATCACCAAGTTACTAGAACTTCGCGTTGAACTATAATATGCAATGGATGGATAAGACAATTCCCGAGCTCTTCGTTATGCTCAAAGCTACGGAGGTAGAAATCAAGAAAGAGCATCAAGTGTTGATGGTTAACAAGACCACTAGTTTCAAGAAAAACGGCAAGGGAAAGAAGGGGAACTTCAAGAAGAATGGCAAGCAAGTTTTCACTCCCGGGAAGAAGCCCAAGTCTGGACCCAAGCCTGAAACTGAGTGCTTCTACAGCAAAGGGACTGGTCACTAGAAGCAGAACTGCCCCAAGTATTTGGCGGATAAGAAGGATGGCAAAGTGAACAAAGGTATATTTTATATACGTGTTATTGATGTGTACTTTACTAGTGTTCATAGTAACCCCAGGGTATTTCATACCGGTTCAGTTGCTAAGATTAGTAACTCGAAACAGGAGTTGCAAAATGAATAGATACTAGTTAAGGGCAAGGTGACGATGTGTGTTGGAAGTGATTCCAAGGTTTATAAGATCACCATCGCACACTGTCTGTACCTTCGGGGTTACTGTTAAACCTAAAACAAATGTTATTTGGTGTTTGTGTTGAGCATGAATATGATTGGATCATGTTTATTGCAATACAACTATTCATTTAATTCAACGAATAATTGTTGCTCTGTTTACTTGAATAAGACCTTCTATGGTCATACACTCAATATAAATGGTTTATTTAATCTTGATTGTAGTGATACACATATTCATAATATTGATGCCAAAAGATGCAAAGTTGATAATGATAGTGCAACATATTTGTGGCACTGCTGTTTAGGTCATATTGGTGTAAATCGCATGAAGAAACTCCATGCAGATGGGCTTTTGGGATCACTTGATTGTGATTCATTTGATACTTGCGAACCATGCCTCATGGGCAAGATGACTAAGACTCCGTTCTTCGGAACAATGGAACGAGCCACTGACTTATTGGAAATAATACATACCGATGTATGCGGTCTGATGAGTGTTGAGGCTCGCGACGGGTATCGTTATTTTCTAACCTTCACAGATGATTTGAGCAGATATGGGTATATCTACTTAATGAAACACAAGTCTGCAACATTTGAAAAGTTCAAAGAATTTCAGAGTGAGGTGGAGAATCATCGTAACAAGAAAATAAAGTTTCTATGATCTGATCGCAGAGGTGAATATTTGAGTTACGAGTTTGGCCTTCATTTAAAGCAATGTGGAATAGTTTCACAACTCACGCCACCTGGAAACACCACAGCGTAATGGTGTGTCCGAACATCGTAACCGCACTTTATTAGATATGGTGTGATCTATGATGTTTCTTACCGAATTTACCACTATCGTTTTGGGGTTATGCATTAGAGATAGCTGCATTCACGTTAAATAGGGCACCATCTAAATCCGTTGAGACGACATCGTATGAACTGTGGTTTGGCACGAAACCTAAGCTGTCATTTCTTAAAGTTTGGGGTTGCGATGCTTACGTGAAAAAGCTTCAGCCTGATAAGCTCGAACCCAAATTGAAGAAGTGCGTCCTCATAGGATACCCAAAAGAAACCGTTGGGTACACCTTCTATCACAGATCCGAAGGCAAGATCTTTGTTGCTAAGAATGGATCCTTTCTAGAAAAGGAATTTCTCTCGAAAGAAGTGAGTGGGAGGAAAGTAGAACTTGATGAGGTAATTGTACCTTCACTCGAACTGGAAAATAGTTCCCGTGATGCCTACACCAATTAGTGAGGAAGCTAATAATGATTATCATGAAACTTCAGATCAAGTTACTACTGAACCTCGTAGGTCAACCAGAGTACATTCCGCACTAGAGTGGTACCGTAATCCTATTCTGAAAGTCATGTTACTAGACCATGACGAACCTACGAACTATGAGGAAGCGGTGATGAGCCTAGATTCTGCGAAATGGCTTGAGGCCATGAAATCTGAGATGGGATCCATGTATGAGAACAAAGTGTGGACTTTGGTTGACTTGCCCGATGATCGGCAAGCCATAGAGAATAAATGGATCTTCAGGAAGAATACTGACACTGATGGTAATGTTACTGTCTACAAAGCTCGACTTGTTGAGAAAGGTTTTCGACAAGTTCAAGGAGTTGACTACGATTAGACCTTCTCACCCGTAGCGATGCTTAAGTCCGTCCGAATCATGTTAGAAATTGCCGCATTTTATGATTATGAAATCTGGCAAATGGACGTCAAAACTGCATTCCTTAATGGATTTCTTAAAGAACAGTTGTATATGATGCAACCAGAAGGTTTTGTCGATCCTAAAGGTGCTAACAAAGTGTGCAAGCTCCAGCGATCCATTTATGGACTGGTGCAAGCGTCTCGGAGTTGGAATATACGCTTTGATGATGTGATCAAAGCATATGGTTTTATACAGACTTTTGGAGAAGTCTGTATTTACAAGAAAGTGAGTGGGTGTCGATGTCAAAACTGGTGGATCTCGGGTAGGGGGTCCCGAACTGTGCGTCTAAGGTTGATGGTAACACGAAACGGGGGACACGATGTTTACCCAGGTTCGGGCCCTCTCTATGGAGGTAATACCCTACTTCCTACTTGATTGATCTTGATGAATATGAGTATTACAAGAGTTGATCTACCTCGAGATCGTAATGGCTAAAACCCTAGAAGTCTAGCATGTATGACTATGATTATGATTCTTGTCCCTATGGACTAAGCCCTCCGGTTTATATAGACACCGGAGGGGACTAGGGTTATACAAAGTTGATTACAGAGAAAGGAATCTTCATATCCGGGCGCCGAGCTTGCCTTCCATGCCAAGGAGAGTCCCATCCGGACACGGGTGAGAGTCTGCGGTCCTGTATCTTCACAGCCCATCAGTCCAGCCCATGCCCAACAGGCCGGAGGCCCGAGGACCCCTTAATCCAGGACTCCCTTAGTAGCCCCCGAACCAGGCTTTCAATGACGATGTGTCCGGCGTGCAGATTTTCTTCGGCATTGCAAGGCAGGTTCCTCATCCGATGACTTCAAAAGGCTGTATTCGGCCTTCCATTTAATGTCGTTCCCATCGGCTTCTGTGCATCCATAGCTTCAGCTTCCACGTGTCGAGTGAATATGAGAGGTCAGGGTATTTTTTGCATATAACACCCCAACCATGTAAGAAAAGCGTCTATTTAAAGGGATTGGATCTCATATCCGTTCCGCATCACGCGAAAAATCCTCAGAGCTTGCTAGGATAAACCACTCCAACATGGCCAGCGCTCCTAGCTCTTCCGTCCCCACGGCCCAGAAAAAGGCGATTGGGAGAGATGTTCCGTATCCCACGGTCAGCTGGTGAAGCTGCAAACACAGGGATTCCCCCCCCCCCCCCCGCGGATCTAGTCCCTGTTCGAGCAGGATTGACTTCCTTCAACGGCGGGGCTCAGGCTGAGAATTTCCCTAATCCATCCAGGGGGAACGAGTGTGCTTCGTTCCCTACTTGCTAAGAGGCGTCGGATTTCCAATCCATCCGTTCCTCCGAGGGCTTCTGGAGTATTATGGCCTTCAACTGCACAACTTCACTCCTGCCTCCATCCCGCACATCGCGGGTTACGTCGCTCTTTGCGAGCTATTCCTGGGTTGCGAGGCCCATTTTGAATTGTGAAGGAAGCTATTCTGCCTCGTCCCCCGCAACCAAGATGGATCAATATTTGAAGTGGGCAGAACCGAGGTATGGCGTATCGCTGAGACCGGATACCTGTCCGGCACACCGAAGAAGGCATCCGAAGAGTGGCCTTCCGAATGGTTCTATATCGAGGACGTCGCCCTTCCTGACCCTGTTCGAATGGGTCTTCCTGAATTTACAAGTGTTCCATTGAAGAAACGCCACAGCTGGCGCCCTCGGAGCTTCGAGGAGGAAGATAGTGCGGAAGTCCGTCAACTGATGAGCAAGATAAAGATGCTTGCCCAGTCCGGATTATCAATAGTCGAGGTAATGGCGACTTCCATAGTGTGAGGGGTGCAGCCACTCCAATACAGAGGGCTTCCCATGTGGCACTATAATGGGGAAGATGACGCCTCCCGCTGCGGTCGGAAGGGTCCGGACACCCCCGCCGCTTTGGCAAAAATATTAGCTGAGTTGTTCAAAGGGGAGGAAGAGGAATTTATTCGTATTAAGCGCAGAGATGGATTCTCCATGTACAATCCTCCTAGCTGGGTGAGTTCCGACCCCGCTGCTCCACTCGTTCTACTCCCTGAGTCACTTTTAATGAACATTTATCCGTCCATTTGTAACAGAAATGATGAAAGATCACCGAGGGGCTACACAGCCCCGCCCCACAGCCAGAGGACCACAACTGGGACCTTGACCCTGGATTCGAAGAGGATCCAGACATAGTCCTGGTGCTCGAGGATGGGGTGTTCTACCAGGCGGGCTATGATGGCACGGAAGTGGCCATCACCGCCGACTATCCCGGTCTTCTCCCTGCCTCACACGTAAGTAATCAGGAGACATCTCCTCCAAAAGAGCCTCCTCGTTCTGCCTCACCCACCGCACCGTCTCGTGCTCCAAAGGGGAGGCGTTCGGCGTGCCATGTTGCACCAGGGGCCACTCCAGAGAGAGCGGCATCCACGCCGGGCAAGCCTTCGAAGAGGAAGGCAAACGAAGGCCCGGCCGTGCCTTCATCGAAGAGGTATGGCTTCATAAATATGCCCCTTGGCAGTCACATCCAACTATGACCTTTTCCGTTTGTGCCTTCTCAGGAAAAGCATTCGCCGGACTATGTCCGGGGATACTGCCGGTCATACTCCCAACAGCCAGGTTCCAGACCCTGTCGTAAAGACAAGGGCAGATACGGGAGTGACGCCGGATTGTTCTTTGGCCGAGGATTCGGATGACGTATCCGTCACAAACTCGGAAGTGGAGAGCGCCATGGGTCATCGGCGTCGGAGGGCCGTTCTTCGCGACCCTGTTTTTACAAAAGAGGCATTCGATGGCTTCAGCTCGGCGGATGCATACATCTGAGCTGCTCGAGACGGGCTTACCAGAGCCGCAGACCAGCATTGAAAGATATGCGGGTAAGTTGATATTATACCAATCTGATAATTATATACCAATAGCCCCCGAGACTTGAAGCAGCTGATACAACTGATTTAAGGATCATTGTATAACCAGGTGCTTATGGAGAAGAACAACATGTTGTCTCAAGAACTAGAAAAGTATCAGACCCAGCTAACTGCTGCTACTGCCGAACTGGAGAAATCCAAGAAGACGTCCCCTGGTAATGTTCCCCTCCATCGAGAAAACATAATTATATACCAGAAATGCTAACACTGTTGCTCATCTCATGGCAGGATCATCAGATCAACTGACGGAGCAACAGAAAGCTGCTCAAGCGGGAGAACAAGAAGCCAAAAGACTACTGGCCGTGGGCGAACGTGTGCTGACACGAGTCAGGGAGGAGAAAAACAAGCTCCCGGATTCCAACACCCAGCTGGGCGAAGAACTGAAAGATGTGCGGGCCCAGCTGGCTGACTCCATGAAGGAAAATAAGAGGCTTCGAGGCAGCATATTTAGTATGTGGTCAAACTTACTTCCGTGTAATTCGGAGATAAAAGGGACTGACAGAGTTATTTCTGTAGGTATACTGACTGGTCGTCCCGAAGAGGAGATGTCCAGATTCTAGGGCGATCTGCTAGAAGAGCTGTCGCAAATGCACGAGCAAGCTCGGCAGGTGATGCGAAGTATTGCCAAGGCCTTGTGGCCATCCGCCTCCCCTCCAGGAAGGATGGAGGAGCTTATACAGCTATTCAGGGGAGCGCGGCGGCGTTTCCGATTATGGAAGATATCAGCCTGTCGAGAAGGTGCACGAGAGGTCTGGGCCATGGTGAAAACACGGTATACCAAGCTTGATCCGAATCATATGGCCCAGGTCGGACCTCTAGGGTCAGATGGAAAAGAAATTCCCGTTAATTTGGTATATGACCAAGTCGAAGTAGCCGCCAAATATTCCCAACAGGACTGTAAGTTAGACAGCCTGTTAGATGGTATAGAGGAGGAAATTTTTGAGTCCCAGTGACTATGTACTTTCCTTGACATATTTGTCCCTAGCCATATTGTAAAACGATTGTCATGGCAGACCTTTTCGCTTCGACCTCTGGACCCGAAGGTGCGGAGTGTTTCCGAATACCTGAGCGGCAAAATAGACCGGGGTATGCGTGGAAACTAGGCGTAGGGGTCATAGTTGCTTGAACAGACAAGTTGTATCCGGCTAGCTATGTTATATTACATTGTGATTGTAAGAAACATCTTCCAGAGAGAATAGTTCCGTTAAGGGTTCCTTTCCCTGGGTGTACATGCGTTAACGTGCATGTCCGAACTATGATTGAAATAATCATAGTGTACGTAACATCTGGGGGTTCACAATGGGGTGAATGCAAAAACATCTTTAGTCCGCCAACCGAATATTCCCTTAAGAACGCTAGCTTTCGGCTGCACCCAGTCTGAGGTACACATCCGGATGACCCGGCAGTAACAATCGCAGAGGTGCTCCCTTTATGACCTAACCGAACTAACGGGCACGTAGGGCATAAGCACAGGAGCCAGGCAACCCAGCTTGGCCAAAACTTAAGTCATATCGATGCATATAATGGCAAAGAAAAGGGACATATGGGGAAAACGCGCATATGTGATGAGTGTGATGCTCGGAAAATAACAATAATAAGCTTCTGTCCAAGAAGCCCCCAGGTACAATGGACGTACATATTTGAGGATGTGTACGTCATGGGTGCATGGTTTAGCCGCGCGAAAGCTTTAAGGCTAAAAAAAGAAAAACCAAAAAGAGAGGAAAAAATAAGAGAAACAATAGGGAGAAGGAGACAAACAAAGAGTTCGGCCCTAGGCATAGAACCTTCGGAGTCTGG
Source organism: Triticum aestivum (assembly GCF_018294505.1). Taxonomy (NCBI): domain Eukaryota; kingdom Viridiplantae; phylum Streptophyta; class Magnoliopsida; order Poales; family Poaceae; genus Triticum; species Triticum aestivum. The sequence goes on from NC_057805.1 coordinate 382,701,548, forward strand.
CCACGTTCCAATGGTTCGGCTCTGGGCGATTGTCTGACACATCATGCAGGCAGTACGCTCCTCAAGTGAGAACTTCGTCGATGATGAAGGGACCCTCCCACTTGGGCTTGAGTTTGTCCTTTTTCTTCTCCGGCAAGCATAGAACGAGTTCGCCAACATTATAAGTCTTGGCCCATACTTCTCTGCTTTGATATCTGCAGGCCTGTTGTTGATAAAGTGTTGAACGGGCTTTTGCAACATCGCGCTCCTCCTCCAGGGCATCTAGGCTGTCCCACCGATCAAGCTCGGCCTCTCTCTCTTCGTACATGCGCACTCGAGGTGAGTCATGAATAATGTCGCAGGGTAACACAGCCTCCGCGCCGTACACCATGAAAAAAGGTGTATATCCAGTAGTGCGGTTGGGTGTGGTCCGCATCCCCCAGAGTACGGAGTCGAGCTCCTCAACCCAGTGCTTGTCTAATTCTTTCAAAGACCGCACTAGTCTGGGTTTTATGCCGCTCATAATAAGACCATTGGCCTGTTCGACTTGACCGTTTGTTTGCGGGTGATAGACAGAGGCGTAATCGATTTTAATGCCCAGATTAGCACACCAGGTTTTCACCTCATCCGCTGTGAAATTGGAGCCGTTGTCGGTGATGATGCTGTGTGGAACACCATAACGATGCACAACACCGGATATGAATTCAATCACCGGCCCGGCTTCGACCGTTCTAACTGGTTTGGCCTCTATCCACTTAGTGAATTTATCCACCATGACCAGCAGATACTTTTTCTTATGGCTTCCTCCTTTAACGGGTCCGACCATATCAAGCCCCCAGACCGCGAAAGGCCAAGTGATGGGGATTGTTTGTAGAGCAGTGGGTGGCATATGGCTTTGGTTGGCGAAAAGCTGGCATCCAACGCAACGTTGGACAAGGTCCTGTGCATCTTCTCGGGCCGTCGGCCAATAGAAACATGTACGGAAGGCCTTGCTTACAAGGGCCCGAGCCGCGGCGTGGTGACCACCGAGACCGGCATGAATTTCAGCCAAGAGCTGCCGCCCCTCTTCCTCAGAGATACATCTTTGAAGTACTCCGGTAGCACTTTTCTTGTAGAGTTCTCCGTCGTGAACCTTGTACGCTTTCGAGCACCGGATAACGCGGCGAGCCTCATTCTGATCCTCAGGGAGTTCTCGCCTATTAAGGTAGGCCAAGAAGGGTTCGGTCCATGGGGCAATGACTGCCATGATGAGATGGGTCGGCGGTGTTAGTTTGGTGGCTGAGCCCCCGGTGATATCGGTGTATTCGGCATCTGGGGTTATAGTCGGATCCGGACTGGTGTTGCCGCTCTCCCCTTGCCACACCACGGACGGCTTAAAAAGCCTTTCCAGAAAGATGTTAGGTGGGACGGGGTCACGCTTGGTGCCGATGCAAGCAAGGACGTCCGCCGCTTGATTACTTTCTCGAGCCACATGATGAAACTCGAGCCCCTCAAACCAAGCCGAGATTTTGAGAATGACGTTACGGTAAGCCGCCATTTTCGGGTCTTTGGCATCAAAATCTCCATTTATTTGAGATATTGCGAGGTTTGAGTCCCCGCGCACTTCCAGGCGTTGTATGCCCATGGAGACAGCCATCCGAAGACCATGCAATAAGGCCTCATATTCGGCTGCATTGTTGGAGTCTGTGTATAATATTTGGAGTACGTAATTAACTACGTCTCCAGTGGGGGACGTTAAGACAACGCCCGCTCCTAAACCCGCCAACATTTTGGAACCATCGAAGTACATAACCCAGTTGGAATACGTGTCGTACTCTTTAGGGAGTTCGGCCTCTGTCATTCGGCGACGAAGTCAGCCAGTACTTGGGATTTAATGGCGCGGCGCGGTTTGTACGTTATGTCGAATGGAAGGAGCTCAATGGCCCACTTAGCAATCCGGCTCGTGGCATCGCGGTTGTTTATTATGTCGTTGAGTGGTACCTCGGAAGCCACCGTAATCGAGCACTCTTGAAAGTAGTGTCGCAGCTTCCGGGATGCCATGAAGACTGCGTATGCTATCTTTTGGTAGTGAGGGTATCGGGATTTGCATGGTGTGAGGACAGTGGACACGTAGTATACCGGTTTCTGGAGCGGGAATTTGTGTCCGTCCTGCTCTCGCTCAACGACGAGCACGGCGCTCACCACCTGGTGTGTTGCCGATATGTATAATAACATGGGTTCGCGAACGTTCGGCGCGGCCAGGATTGGGTTGCTCGCTAAAAGGGCTTTTATTTCCTCCAGTCCGGCTGTTGCCGCGTCCGTCCACTCGAAGTGGTCGGTGCGTCGGAGAAGGCGATAGAGTGGCAATGCTTTTTCTCCCAATCTGGAGATAAAGCAGCTTAAAGCTGCCACGCATCCCGCGAGTTTTTGGACCTGTTTAAGGTCTGTTGGCGTCGCCAATTGTGACAAAGCTCGGATTTTGGCTGGGTTTGCCTCAATTCCTCTATTGGAAACGATGAGGCCCAGCAATTTTCTGGCGGGGACGCCGAAAACACACTTTTCCGGATTGAGCTTGATGTCATATGTACGGAGGTTGTCGAATGTGAGACGTAGATCGTCTATCAATGACTCGACATGCCTGGTTTTTATGACGACGTCATCCATGTATGCTTCAACTGTCTTGCTTATCTGTTTCTCCATGCATGTTTGGATCATGCGTTGGTAGGTGGCGCCAGCGTTTTGAGCCCGAAAGGCATAGTGTTGAAGCAGAAAGGCCCATATGGGGTAATGAATGTCGTTGCGGCTTGATCGGACTCCTTCATCTTGATTTGATGGTATCCGGAGTATGCGTAGAGGAAACATAGTGAGCCGTGTCCTGCGGTTGCATCAATAATCTGATCGATGCGAGGGAGGGGGAAGGGATCCTTAGGGCAGGCCTTGTTGAGGTCTTTGAAATCGACGCATAGGTGCCAAGATTTATCCTTCTTTGGTACCATCACCAGGCTTGCTAGCTAGTCCGGGTGTTTTATTTCTCTGATGAATCCGGCCTCGAGTAACTTGGCTAGCTCCTCTCCCATAGCTTGTCGTTTGGGTTCGGAAAAACGCCGCAGTGTTTGCGGATGTCTACTACGCAACCTTCTTCTTGTAGACATTGTTGGGCCTCCAAGTGCAGATGTTTGTAGGACAGTAGCAAATTTCCATCAAGTGTATGACCTAAGGTTTATCAATCCATGGGAGGCGTAGGATGAAGATGGTCTCTCTCAAGCAACCCTGCAACCAAATAACAAAGAGTCTCTTGTGTCCCCAACACACCCAATACAATGGTAAATTGTATAGGTGCACTAGTTCGGCGAAGAGATGGTGATACAAGTGCAATATGGATGATAGATGGTGATACAAGTGCAATATGGATGATAGATATAGGTTTTTGTAATCTGAAAATATAAAAACACCAAGGTAACTACTGATAAAAGTGATCACAAACGGTATTGCAATGCGTTGAAGCAAGGCCTAGGGTTCATACTTTCACTAGTGCAAGTTCTCTCAACAATAATAACATAACTGGATCATATAACTATCCCTCAACATGCAACAAAGAGTCACTCCAAAGTCACTAATAGCGGAGAACGAACGAAGAGATTATGGTAGGGTACGAAACCACCTCAAAGTTATTCTTTCTGCTCGATCTATTCAAGAGTCCGTAGTAAAATAACACGAAGCTATTCTTTCCGTTCAATCTATCATAGAGTTCATACTAGAATAACACCTTAAGACACAAATCAACCAAAACCCTAATGTCACCTAGATACTCCAATGTCACCTCAAGTAACCGTGGGCATGATTATACGATATGCATCACACAATCTCAGATTCATCTATTCAACCAACACAAAGTACTTCAAAGAGTGCCCCAAAGTTTCTACCGGAGAGTCAAGACGAAAACGTGTGCCAATCCCTATGCATAGGTTCATGGGCGGAACCCGCAAGTTGATCACCAAAACATACATCGAGTGAATCAATAGAATACCCCATTGTCACCACGGGTATCCCACGCAAGACATACATCAAGTGTTCTCAAATCCTTAAAGACACAATCCGATAAGATAACTTCAAAGGGAAAACTCAATCCATTACAGGAGAGTAGAGGGGGAGAAACATCATAAGATCCAACTATAATAGCAAAGCTCCGGATACATCAAGATCGTACCACCTCAAGAACACGAGAGAGAGAGAGAGAGAGAGAGATCAAACACATAGCTACTGGTACATACCCTCAGCCCCGAGGGTGAACTACTCCCTCCTCGGCATGGAGAGCGTGGGGATGATGAAGATGGCCACCGGTGAGGGATCCCCCCTCCGGCAGGGTGCCGGAACAGGGTCCCGATTGGTTTTTGGTGGCTACAGAGGCTTGCGGCTGCGGAACTCCCGATCTATTCTGTTCCCCGATGGTTTTAGGGTAAAGCCTATGGGATCTTCTTGGGTGATAGTTGTTTGATCTTGCTGAAAAACAGAAACTTATGCAGTCATGAAAACAATTGTTAAAAATCACCTGAACGTGATACAATGCCAATTATTTCTGCAGAAGATTAATATATGAATAACCCTGGTCGTCCTATTTTTCAGAATTTTTGGAGTTATAGAAGTATTCGAAATAGTCAGATTGCTACAGACTGTTCTGTTTTGACAGATTCTGTTTTCTTTGTGTTGTGTGCTTATTTTGATGGCTCTATGGTTTTCTTTGATGAGTTTTTGCCATAGAAAAGTTGGAATACAGTAGATATAATACAAAAACAAAATATGAATTGGTTTGATACATCACTTATAGTAGTGGTTTGCTTTCTTATACTAACGGATCTCACGAAGGTTTTGTTGAGTTTTGTGTGATTGAAGTTTTCAAGTTTTGGGTTATCGTACGATGGATGAAAGAAGGATAGAAGAGCCTAAGCTTTGGGATGCCCCGGCATCCCAAGCTATTATCCAGGAATGAGCAACCAACTAATCTTGGGGATGCCCCCGAGTGGCATCCCCTCTTTCTTCTAACGACTATTGGTATTTTACTCGAAGCTATATTTTTATTCGTCACATGATATGTGCTTTGCTTGGAGCGTCTTTTATGATATGAGTCTTTGCTTGTTTTATTTTGTGTTTTAAGTCATCAATCCTTGCTGGACACACCTATTTGAAAGAGCCAAAATTATTTCATGACTTGTTAGAATTGCTCTCTATGCTTCACTTAAATCTTTTATGAGCTAGGACTTGCTCTAGTGCTTCACTTATATCTTTTTGAGCACGGTGTGCTTAGTATTTTTGAAGAAATACTCTCTTGCTTCACTTAGATTTATTTGAGAGTTAGTAAAATTTTGAAGAAATTCTCTCTTACTTCACTTAAATTATTTTGAGAGAAAGAAATTTTTTTGTTATGCTCATGATCTTCACTTATATTTGTTCGAGCTTATGAAAAGCAACACATGAAAATTAGTCCCAAAGTGATAGATATCCAAGAAGGATAAGTAAAAAAATTCATGAAGATCATTGGACAAAATAAACTTGATTATTAGTAATAGTTTTGAGATATGATGATGTGATATGTGAGTTGTGTTGATGAGTAATTATGTTTCAGTAAGAATATTGGTGTCAAGGTTTGTGATTCCCTATGCAAGTACGAAAGTCAATAGTCATGTGATGAAATTATATCCTACTTGTGGTACATTATTCGGTGTTAATTATGCTTAATGCTTGCTTATGAGATTATTCGTTCCTTGGTTGGTCGCTTCTCAATCTTTTTGCTAGCCTTCATTTTGCACCAAGTATGATCTCTACTTGTGCATCCAAAATCCTTTAAACCAGTTTTGCCACATGAGTCCACTATATCTACCTATATGCGGTATTATTTTTCCATTCTAAGCAAATTTGCATGTGCCATCTCTAACTTTCAAAATAAACTTCTCTTTTGTGTGTTTGTTTCGCTCGCGGAGCGGTGACGGGTGGCTAATATTTTTCATGCTGGATGTGTTATTCTTACGATGAGTGTTTATTCACTTGTCATTGCACGAGAGTAAGGCAAAGGTTTTAGGGATGCCCAGTCCCGAAATGCAAAAATGAATTTACTTTATGTTGTCAAATAATAAATTCCTTGGAAAGTGTTGGTATGGAGGGCAACCATGGATACGACTAGCCATGGAAAGTGAAAGTATGGTGGAAAAAGAAATAAACTTTATTTTCTGTTTGGGAACCGCCTATGGCATATCTAGCATGGAAAGTGTTGGGAACTCTAAGTCGTTTCGCAGGTGGGATGGATACACCTCCCAAAATGTTTTTATCTCTAATTTTTCGCTTTGAGCTCCGGCACCTCTACAAATCCCTACTTCCCTCTGCGAAGGGCCTTTCTTTTACTTTATGCAATTTTTATTTTGAATTTGAGTCTCCATCTTCTCTTACAAAATCACCAACTAAGAGGCAATATGATCATACTTGAGTATTGGGTGTAGCTAATATGCGAGTGTGTTTCATGAATGGATCAATGTTTGAGCATGATGGGCTAGGGATAACTTATTTTACCGTTGATATTTTGAAAGACAAGGTTGCTTGTTGATATGCTTGAGTATCTAAATTATTATGTCAAAACTAGACTATTGCTTTGAATCACATAAAAGTCCAAATGTCCATGCTATAAAGAAAAGAATATGATATGACATGATAAACAACACTCCACACAAAAAATTCTGTTTTTATCACTTACCTACTTGAGGACGAGCAGGAGTTAAGCTTGGGGATGCTGATACGTCTCCAACGTATCTATAATTTTTAATTGTTCCATGCTGTTTTATTATCAATCTTGGATGTTTTATAATCATTTTATAGTCATTTTATATCATTTTTTGGTACTAACCTATTGACATAGTGCCAGTTGCTGTTTTCTGCATGTTTTTTACATCGCAGGAAATCAATATCGGACGGAGTCCAAATGCCATGAAACTTCACGGAGAATTTTTATGGGCCAGAAGGAACATAACGGGCCCTGGCTACGCCTGGGGGGTGCCCCAAGGGAGGCACAACCCACCAGGGCGCGCCAGGAAGCCCAGGCGCGCCCTGGTGGGTTGTGCCCACCTCGGGTGCCCCCGGACCGCCTCTTTGCTCTATAAACACCCCAATATTCCAGAAACCATAGGGGAGTCAACGAAATATTCATCCAGCTGCCGCAGAGTCCAGAACCACCAGATCCAATCTAGACACCATCTCGGATGGGGTTCGCCACCTCCATTGGTGCCTCTCCGATGATGCGTGAGTAGTTCTTTGTAGACCTTCAGGTCCGTAGTTAGTAGCTAGATGGCTTCCTCTCTCTCTCGCTGAATTCTCAATACAATGGTCTCTTGGAGATCCATATGATGTAACTCTTTTTGCGGTGTGTTTGTTGGGATCTGATGAACTTTGAGTTTATGATCAGTTATATCTTTTTATATCCATGAAAGTTATTTGAGTTTCTTTGATCTCTTATATGCATGATCTCTTATAGCCTCGTATTTCTTCTCCGATATTTGGGTTTTGTTTGTCCAACTTGATCTATTTATCTTGCAATGGGAAGAGGTGCTTTGTAGTGGGTTCGATCTTACGGTGCTTGATCCCAGTGACAGAAAGGGAAACGACACGTATGTATCGTTGCTACTAAGGATAAAACGATGGGGTCTATCTCTACATAGATAGATCTTGTCTACATCATGTCATCGTTCTTATTGCATTACTCCGTTTCTCCATGAACTTAATACACTAGATGTATGCTGGATAGCGGTCGATGTGTGGAGTAATAGTAGTAGATGTAGGCAGGAGTCGGTCTACTAATCTTGGACGTGATGCCTATATAATGATCATTGCCTGGATATCGTCATGATTATTTGAAGTTCTATCAATTGCCCAACAGTAATTTGTTTACCCACCGTTTGCTATTTTTCTTGAGAGAAGCCACTAGTGAAACCTACGGCCCCGGGTCTTCTTTCTCATATATTTGCCTTTGCGATCTACTTTTCCTTTGCATTTATTTTCAGATCTATTAAACCAAAAATATAAAAATACCTTGCTGCGTTTTATTTCTATTTATTTTATTTGGCGTTCGATCTATCAATCTATTACAACTTTATCCCGTCCGCATGCTGTTTCTGGCGTCGTTACCCGAAAAGGATTGACAACCCCTTTAACATGTCGGGTTGCGAGGTGTTGTTATCTGTGTGCAGGGGTTGTTTACGTTTTTGTTGCTTGGTTCTCCTACTGGTTCGATAACCTTGGTTTCATATCTGAGGGAAATACCTACTGCCGCTGTGCTGCATCATCCCTTCCTCTTTGGGGGAATACCGACGTAGCTTCAAGCGACATCAGGATGTGAACTAGATTATTGACTCTAGTGCAAGTGCCACTGAAAGAAATATGCCCTAGAGGCAATAATAAAGTTGTTATTTTATATTTCCTTTTATCATGATAAATGTTTTTATTCATGCTAGAATTGTATTAACCGGAAACTTGATACATGTGTGGATACATAGACAAAACACCGTGTCCCTAGTGAGCCTCTACTTGACTAGCTCGTTAATCAAAGATGGTTAAGTTTCCTAACCATAGACATGTGTTGTCATTTGATGAACGGGATCACATCATTAGGAGAATGATGTGATGGACAAGACCCATCCGTTAGCTTAGCATGTTGATCGTTCAGTTTTATTGCTATTGCTTTCTTCATGTCAAAACATATTCCTTCGACTATGAGATTATGCAACTCCCGGATACCAGAGGAATACCTTGTGTGCTACCAAACGTCACAACGTAACTGGGTGATTATAAAGATGCTCTACAGGTATCTCCGAAGGTGTTTGTTGGGTTGGCATAGATCAAGATTAGGATTTGTCACTCCGAGTATCGGAGAGGTATCTCTGGGCCCTTTCAGTAATGCACATCATAATAAGCCTTACAAGCAATGTGACTAATGAGTTAGTTGTGGGATGATGCATTACGGAACGAGTAAAGAGACTTGCCGGTAACGAGATTGAACTAGGTATGAAGATACCGACGATTGAATCTCGGGCAAGTAGCATACCGTTGACAAAGGGAATGACGTATGTTGTCATTACGGTTTGACCGATAAAGATCTTCGTAGAATATGTAGGAACCAAAATGAGCATCCAGGTTCCTCTATTGGTTATTGACCGGAGAGGTGTCTCGGTCATGTCTACATAGTTCTCGAACCCGTAGGGTCCGCACGCTTAACGTTCGATGACGATTTGTATTATATGAGTTATGTGATTTGGTGACCAAATGTTGTTCGGAGTCCCGGATGAGATCACGGACATGACGAGGAGTCTCGAAATGGTCGAGAGATAAAGATTTATATATTGGATGATAGTATTCGGACACCGGAAGTGTTTCGGAATGTATCGGGTACATATCGGAGTACCGGGGGGTTAGGATGAGATCACGGACATGACGAGGAGTCTCGAAATGGTTGAGAGATAAAGATTTATATAGTGGATGATAGTATTCGGACACCGGAAGTGTTTCAGAATGTATCGGGTACATATCAAAGTACCGGGGGAAGATATGGGCCATATGTGCCATAGGAGGGAGGCACACCAGCCCACATAGGGGTGGCGCCCCCCCCCCCCCCACAAGGGAGGAGTCTAGATTGGACTAGGGGAGGGGGCGGCGCCCCCCTTTCCTTCTCCCTCTCTCTCTCTCCTTCCCCCTTTCCCACTCCGGTAAAAGGAAGGGGGGTCCTACTAGGAGCCCAAGTAGGACTCCTCCTACTTGGGGCGCGCCTAGGGCCGGCCTCCTCCCCTCTCCCTCCTTTATATATGGGGGTGGGGGCGCCTCTAACACACATCAATTGTTCCAAGCCGTGTGCGGCGCCCCCCTCCACAGTTTACGCCTCCGGTCATATTCACGTAGTGCTTAGGCGAAGCCCTGCGCGGATCACTTCACCATCACCGTCACCACGCCGTCGTGCTGACGAAACTCTCTCTTGACACTTTGCTGGATCAAGAGTCCGAGGGACGTCATCGAGCTGAACGTGTGCAAAACTCGGAGGTGCCGTACGTTCGGTGCTTGATCGGTTGGATCGAGAAGACGTTCGACTACATCAACCGCGTTAAGATAATGCTTCCGCTTTCGGTCTACGAGGGTACGTGGACACACTCTCCCCCTCTCGTTGCTATATATCTCCTAGATAGATCTTGCGTGAGCGTAGGAATTTTTTTAAAGTGCATGCTACATTCCCCAATAGAGGCGCCACCTTCCCCTCCCGCTGAAGCATCAGCCGGGGGTTCCACCCCGATGAGCAGCGGGGAAGCGATCCCCTCCTTTGCGCTAAAGCATATACCTCCGAAGCTTCCGGCAGTCCGGTGATCGGACTGCCGGACATGAGGAAGACAAACGGATCCGCTGACGGCCATTTAGATTAGGTAGTAGTTATACCTCCAGAGCCAAACTAGCACCACGTAGTTGATGCAAATGTCATAAAATCCTTTGTGTTTATATGAAAATCCGGCATTTATATGAAATCCGTCAAGTTTATATGAAATCCGGCCGTGTTTGCACGAATTTTGGCCGGTTGGTTTAAGTTGTTGTTAAAATGTATGCGGCTACGGTTGAATGACATGCTTCCATATCTGTGTCCGTGGACTGTTGCCCTCTGTCCGTGGACGGATGCGGGAGTAAATTCGCGAATCACCGTTGGAGACGCCCTAAAGCGGTTGCGCAAGTACCTGCACTACAAGCCTAAACTACTCATTGTAGTACGCACAAGATATAGTTTGGATAAGCGTACTGATTCCCGTTGAGGCCGGCTGGCTGAGGTCATCGATCGCATAGTTGAGGTCGGCGGCACGCAAGGTTACAGAGCAAGCTTCCCGTTTTCCTGGAGGTTGCATGGAGCAGTTTCCCCATGATATACGACTTAAAGATAAGTAACTGCTAACCTTTTTGTGAGCGAAAATTAATGTTGATCGCTCGGACACTCCCCATTATATTTGCACAAGTCCAGGCAGCTAAGCGCAGCAATAGTCAAAATACGCGAGACTTCTAGAGTAATGTCGGTAGTACAACTTTACCGCAATTCGCTCTTCAGTTATACTGTAATGTTCACATGTAAAAACAGCTCAGGAATGTCCGCAAAAATAAAATAAGAAAGAGAGTAAAAACAGCTCAGGCCCATGTACTAATGCACTAGCTTGTGTGGTTATCCAACCATGTAATCGTGGATGGAGTGTGCTCAGTTTTCTCCCGGTTTTCCCGTTCATTAATTGAGGAATTCTTTTTTATTAAATTAATCGATGAGGCAAATATTTTAGCCTTCGTTTTAAGAAAGAAAAGTTAAAGTGTGCGGTAATATTTTACCTTTTTTAGATAGCTCACCGCTCCATATATATATGCAACCATATACTATATGAAATATCTTGTGCTAGCTTTCGACACGAGACGTCTATGAATATCCTTGTGCACGCATACGGAGGTGGATCGACGCGTTTTTTTTCCTTCCTCCACACTCGCATGCATATATGCAGTTTTTTTAGCAGAATATATGCAGATTAATTGAGATCCTTACATATAGCCAGCCATCACGAGTTTCTTCCATCTTTGGCTTGGCCCTGGTCAATAGTTTTTGGTCGGTTAAAACTGATAATATAGTTGGCAGTATTTAACGTCTGGTGCTAGAGATATAGGTCGGCGTTGCGCGTGACGCGGCGGCGATTCTCGCGATCGTTTCATGCATGCACTGGGTCTGGGTTGGTTATGGAAACTGCGAGGGAGAGAACCGGGAAACTCCTGCGCAGCGCCGGCCGCGGCGGGCGCGTGACGCGGGGCCGCCACCGGAATGGCGCTTGTCCGTTTTTGGTTAAACATCTTGTAACGGACGATTAATCGATGCCTTCCAAAGAAACAAAACGGATGATGATGATGCATGATGATAATAAAGCCCCAAAAGCGCGTGGCCACAGTACGTAGTGTAACACGGCACCACCCGAGAGTATTAATTAGGATATGAAGGACGGTTGTTTATGTACGTACAGTTATATGTACGTACGTATGCGCATACATGCTTGTGGTGTACTGATGGAAGACACGTACACGACACATCGATCGTAACTTGTTGCTTTTTGGACATGTAATTGTTATTGTACTTAGTGGTAAACACATGAGTAACAATATATCTTCAACTCAAAAAACAAAATGGAAGGAGTGATATATAGCTGGACTTTTACGTCAATCTAACCGTCCATCGGTTTCAGTTCATGCAATCATCACTGACTGGCCATGCTCGATCAAGCTGTAAATAATCCATCCCGGTGCAGAGTAAGTAGGTTAACGTTAACCAAACATGGATGATCGATCCGTCGCTATTCTTCGAAAAGGGAAGGAAGAAAAACTAATCCAAATCCAAATGCATACGCGCTGCTTTCCCGATCGAGCCGAGCCTCGGTCGAACGATCAGATCACTGGTCACGCTACATATAGGCAGACGTAGCCAGATGTAGACATGGGTAATGCTGAATGCATGCACAGTGCGCGGTGCGTCGTGCCGCCTCCGATATCGATCGTGCATGAAGTGAAAAGTCTTTGACCGCAACGTCAAGCCGGCCGCGGCTACGAGCCGATGGATGGCAAGTGAAGTGCAGTCAGTAGCCACGCAGGCCGTAGCTAACTAGCCCGATCGATCACCTACCCATAAACAAAAGGGGCAGCGCGCAATACGTAGCGTATGGAGGGGAAGAATGTCATGTTAGGCTCACGTGGGGAGACTATGCACTGATCCATCCATCTCGAACTAGCGTCCACTGTAGCGGTGGTGGAATGTGCTTGAGAGAGACCCCTCAGGAGAGGAGCCAGCCGGCCGATCGATCGTGCAGTGGATGTTCGAGACAATTAATTCGGGAGAGACTTTTTCCATCTGTACGAACCAACATAGGAGTGTATGTGAGTGAGTGCATGTGTGTTTGTGTGACGGATAGATGCACCGTTGGGTGCAAATTGGGCGAGCGGGACTGTGGTGCGGTTCCCTCTTTGGCTCGATCGCCCCTCTCTCGCATACATATGCAGCATGTTTGCTTCACGCAATCTTCTAGCCCTTAAGAGAGCGAAAGAGCAGAAAGAGAAGTGTGTAGAGAGGGAAAGAGTGGTACCAGCTGCTGCTCGATCGCTAGGCTTCCATGCCGTGGCTTTAAAGTCTCATCAATACCACAAAAACAAAAACTACACATACATGTTAGTCCAGCAGTGGGACGAGCAGGGAAAGTGTGCGTATATGAGATATGAGATATGCATGAGAGAGAAACCGAAAAAAGAAAATCGGGGTGGAACTGTAACCCCCCATGACCTTCCACCAATAGGACAAACACCAAAAGGAGGCAGGGATTTCCATATATTACGCGTTTGCCCCTCCCCCTCCGCGTCTACTATATTGGCAGCCTGCCTCCCTCCCCATTCGACCCTCCTCTCCTCTCGGCTCTCGCCCTCTCTCTCTCTCTCTCTCTCTCTCTCTCTCTCTCTCTCTCTCTCTCTCTCTCTCTCTCTCTCTCTCTCTCTCTCTCTCTCTCTCTCTCTCTCTCTCTCCATACCAACACCGGCGAGCGAGGGCACTTGTTTTATCCTATAACTAGCAAGTGCCTAGAGGGAGCAGCAGATATAAGGGGAGAGGGCCGATTAAAAGCTCTCTTCTTGCGGCCGATCGATCTAGCACAGCAATGAGCTCGGGCGGCGGCAGCAGCACGCTTGGCGGCTGCGGCGGGCCGAGCGGGAGCGGCAGCGGCAGCGGAGGAGGAGGTGGAGGAGGAGGGCTTGGCGGCGGCGGCGGCGGGCCGTGCGGCGCGTGCAAGTTCCTCCGGCGCAAGTGCGTGAGCGAGTGCATCTTCGCGCCCTACTTCGACTCGGAGCAAGGCGCGGCGCACTTCGCGGCGGTGCACAAGGTGTTCGGCGCCAGCAACGTGTCCAAGCTGCTCCTCCAGATCCCCGCGCACAAGCGCCTCGACGCCGTCGTCACCATCTGCTACGAGGCGCAGGCCCGCCTCCGCGACCCCGTCTACGGCTGCGTCGCCCACATCTTCGCGCTCCAGCAGCAGGTATACATCCATCCATCCATCCATCCATCATACACCCATCGATCGAGTTAAATCTCCGTGCTGATCGATCATCGATCCTGCATGCCTCTTTGGATTACGGGAGGGAAAACCCCAGTAGGCGCCAGCGCCATGCACAGCACAGCACAGCACAGCTAGCGCCGCCTCGAACCGCCAGCTTGCTGGCTGCATGCCATGCGTATGGATCTGGATCTTTTCCGGGGAGGGTAGTATTCCGGCGGCGCGAGTATGCCGCGTCTCTTCTTTCTGGAGAAGAAAGGTAAGTCTACTTTGGGAGGAAATTAACACGGCGAAGCCAAGCAACGGCAGTGCGAAAAGGGGCACGCCAAGCGCTAAACCGGGAGACTGCTTCCCCAGCTGGACTTCGCGATGAATGATATGCGCGCGCGCACGACGTCTCATCCGTCGCGTCCGCGGCGCCGTCCGATCTTCCCCACCCGCAGATCGTACACACGCCCGTCACGCCACGTCCACGCCCACGCGCGCATATATGTTAGTACCCCGTCTCGGTCTCTGGGGTTTGAACAGGCCAAGGAGCTAGTAGTCCTTGGTTCTCGATCTGAACCCCATGAAAAGAAAGCCCTAGCACCGATCTCTAGTTCTGGAAGTTCTAACCGCCCCCTTCTCTTTTGTTTCTAGTGCAAATCTTTTGATCTTCCTTGCAAATCATTTCGTTGCATGCATGCATGTGGTTCTATCTGTTCATTCATGTGTTCGAGTATCGTTGTGTGACTGGTTTGAAGCTTGTACTAATGCATGAATGTATGTATGTGTCATGTCGTGCCGCCATTCCCCAGGTGGTGAATCTCCAGGCCGAGCTGACCTACCTGCAGACCCACCTGGCCACACTGGAGCTGCCGTCGCCGCCGCTGCCGGCTGCGCCGCAAATGCCGATGGCGATGCCGGCCCAGTTTTCCATCTCGGACCTGCCGTCCACGACCAACATTCCGACCACCATCGACCTGTCCGCGCTCTTCGAACCGCCGGCGCAACCGCAGTGGGCGCTCCAGCAGCATCACCAGCACCAGCTCCGCCAGCAGCCGTCATACGGCGCCATGGCGCACAGGGGCGGCTCCAGCAGCATGGCGGAGGGATCGGTGGGCAGCGGCGACCTGCAGACGCTGGCGCGGGAGCTCCTGGACCGCCACGGCCGGTCCGGCGTGAAGCCCGAGCTGCAGCCACCGCCGCCGCCGCATCCAAGATGATCTCAATCCTCCCTCCAAGCCGCGCGCGTGGTCCATGGCCGGAGAGCGATCAAGGCGCAGCCGTGCAAAGAGATCGAGTTCGTGATCGCAGGTGACATGGCGGCAGAAGCAGAAGAGTTGGCGCGCGGCAACAACGAGAGGGATTATTGGGATCGGTGAGGGAGGGATGATGGCGAGCATAGCGTGGTTCGAGTAGGTAGAAGAGAAGCAGCATGCAGCATTGGCCGGTTTTCGCGTATCCACCTTGTTGTTAACCAGGGGTGCAAGGGCGCCCCACTTGCTCCATATTCTACATTTGATTTGGCTTTTCCTCCAACAGAGGACGATCGCTCCGTCCATGGGTCGATCGGGTCCGTAGTCAGTAGAGGGTGGTAGTTTGACATGGGTAGCAGTGTTACTTTGGGCCACCGGCCGGACGTTCCATTAATTGCAAGATTTTTAAGAAGCTTCTATTCCTGGCTACCATACACATCCCTCTCGCTGTTGATCACGCTGGCCGGCGATGCTTAATTCTGGGTACTATCGCAGCTGTTTCGACGCATTTATGGCCTTCTCTAAATTGGTTTTGCAGCTTCTTCAGATCGACATTTTTTTTTTTTGAAAAACTTCAAATCTATTCATCTTCAATCATGATAGTACAACAAACACTAAAAATAATAAAAGTTACATCCAGATCCGTAGACCATCTAGCAATGCCTACAAGCACTGAAGCGAGCCGAAGGCGCGCCGCTGTCATCGCCCCTCCCTCGCCGGAGCCAGGCAAACCTTGTTGTAGTAGACAGTCGGGAAGTCGTTGTGATAAAGCCCCGTAGAACCAACGCACCAGAACAGAAACCGCCGCGGATGAAGAGTGTAGATCAAAAGGATCTAACCTGAAAATACACGAACAAAGACGAACGACGAACAGATCCGAGCAAATCCACGAAAGGCAGATCCGCCGGCGACACAACTCCACACGCCCACCGACGATGCAAGACGCATCACCGAAACGGGGCTAGGCGGGGAGACCTTTATTCCATCTTCAGCGAGCCGCCACCGTCTTGCCTTCCTGAGCAGAACACACACCTAACAAAGCTCGAAAAAAGATCTAAAAACGAAGCCCTCCCACCGGCAAGAGCCGAGATCCACTCCGCCTCCATGGCCATAGGGCCACCGGAAACGGGATGGACCGGCGCCGGCGCCGGTGGGAGGCAGAAAGCTAGGGTTCTTGAAGGCGGCGGCTAGGTGTGCGCCCGTGTTGTATTTGGAAGTAGTCTTCATATCGACTCGACTGTGCGTTAATTCATTTTATTTTTATTTCCGAACGAGGGAGAAGTCGGGCACTATCGATCGTTCGTGTATTTGTTTATTTGTTGTTGCGACGGCCAGCGGCGGTGCTGTGACGCAACAGTGCTCTGAAGTCACCTCCGGCGTGGAGTTATGAACAGCTCATCAGCTCTCTGGATAGGGGACATGTGGCTACATGATCGGGCCCACGCTTGAGTAGATGAGAGGGAAAAGGAATATGGTTTTGGTCAGCCTGTTTGTCAGGGATGGATCGATCCAGCCTGCTTTTTTTTTTTTTTTGAAACAGAGGCAAAAGATTTGCCTCATTCATTAATAAAGGAGAAGAGTTTTAGAGTACATGATTAATGGCTTCACATCATAGCCCGTCCGACAACAAAAGAAAGCAGTAGCTACTCTCGCGGCATGATGATACTCAGATGTCTAGCTCCCGCCGTGACCCAAAGCTTCGCTTCATCTTGGATAAGTTTTAGAATGTAGAAGGGCGGCGTTGATTTCTTCCTGAAAACTCTAGTGTTTCTCTCGTTCCAAATGACCCAACCAACAAGCATAGTCAGGGAAGCCATGGCCTTCCGGTTCGCCGTGTTGGGCTTCGACATGTTCGTCCACCAAGACTTGACGTTGTGCTCCGCCGACCATTGTTGGGTCTCCAGTGCCCCTAGTCCAAGCCACTCCTTTGTCAATCTCCATACACGCAGTGTGAACCTGCACCGAAAGAAGAGGTGCGCGGCTGTCTCGTTTTCCCTTCTACACAGGGTGCATAGACCGCAATTCTCCCAACCTCGCTTCTCCAATCTATCCGCTGTCCAGATCCTATTTTGAATCGCCAACCAGGAGAAGAACTTGACCTTGGGAGGTGCCCAAACCTTCCAAATAGTCTTGTTCATGGTGGTCGTCATGGAGCCCAGGAATTGGATCCTGTATGCGGAGGCCGCTGAGTACTCACCATTCGCCTCAAATTTCCAGGAGATATCATCATCAATGTCAGGTAAAAGTTGAAACTGCTCAAGTTGAATCCAAAGGTCCATTATGTGTTGTCCGCCGCTGTTGCTTCTAGGCATACGTATACCATGCCCCCCGTATCGTGGTGTCGGTTGGAAAGTGAAATTTGAGCAAATCAATTTAAACATGGATCATGATTCTTAACTAGTAGCGCGCTGATAATCTAGATAATCTATATACTAGTAGTATATACGTTGTTTTTGATTTCGACACAAACAAAACTTTGCCTATTAGCATCCATGTGAAACAACAAAGATGCGCCATATACACATATACACATAATTAGTTTCCCCTGCACCATTCGCATGAACAAGCCTACACAGTCGATGCGAAAGTACGGAATTTTCTCAAATAGGAAGTCAGACTATGGAGTACAAAGCGTATCTTCTGTTTTTTTTTTTTTTTTGAGAAAAAGGCGTATCTTCTGGTGAAGATCGCAGGTAAACACCTCGCACGAAAGGCTCAAAAACCGAAATACGAGCTCGAACCTGGAGCTGTGTCCCATGAGCTTTTGGCCCATTTATTATTGGGCTTTTGTTAGAATTATTGGTCTTTTGACCCACTTATTATTTTCAAACAATTGCTGAAAATCTGAGAGGCCCATATGGCCCGTTCATACATGACAGGTGAGTGTGAAAATGTAAAATCCCACCTCAATTGAAAAGGGTGTGTTGGGCCAACTTATAAGTTCGGCTTTGTCACACACCACCAAGAGCTTGAGAAGAGGGCACCTATTCTTCTCAAAAAAAAAAAGAAGAGGGCACATACACGCGTGGGAATATCTATTTGACGCATCTTGCGTCAAACTGTCGAGCTTTCGCACAGGCTGGTGATCGAGCGCTGAATCTGGGCCGGCCCGTTAACGTGTAACAGCGCTTCCGGTTTTAGTAAGCTACCAGAGATTCCCAGCCGGTCTTTATACGTTTTGGGAACCTTCTAGAAGGTTCTTGAACCGGTTTTTTTTGTTATTTTAATTATTTTTCTATTTACGTTGTTTCTTTTCTGTTTTTCTTTACTTTTCGTTTTTTTGCTGTTTTTTCTATTCGGAAATTTCAAATATTTTTTGAAAGTTTTAAAAAATGTATGACTTAAAAAAAATCACAACTTTTAAAATATATTCATGTGTGAAAAAATCTTCAGCAATTTCAAAAACAATTCTCGTTTCCAAAATTCATTCGAAATTCAAAAAAATGTTATTGTTTTTACATTTTGTTCATAATTTCAAAAATTGTTCGTGTTTCAAAAAAGTTCAAGAATTTCAAAAATTGTTCCTGTTTTCAAATTTATTCACATTTTCAGAAAAATGTTCATGTTCAAAATATGTTCGGGAATTTCAATAAATGTTTTCATTTTAAAAAATTCACCATTTCAGAGAAATGTTCATGTTTAAAAAAATGCTCGTGATTTCATCATTTTGGTCGCAATTTCTCCCATGTTTCAAATTTTATTCGCATTTTCCAAAAAGCATACAATACAATTTTTGCTTGATTTTTTTTATTTTAACTTTTTTATTCTGAATTTAAAAAATGTTCATGTTTTCCATTATTATTTAGAATTTAAAAAATGTACACTATCTTCAAGATAGTTTTTATCAGCTTTCTTTGAGACCAACGCGGATGTCTCACTATCTTGAACCTTATGTGCATTACTTACTTTACCATTGCATAATGGGTACTCTTCTGCAATATTTTGTCGGTGTTCTAAAAGAGAAAGAAGCAGACATATCATAGGTTTAGCTTGTTGGTTATGAAACTCAGTTTGGTAAACTAGTTCAGTAGTAAAGTGGACAGGATAACAACATGAAACAAACATATATCTATGTACTATGGTCACTATATGGTCTATACAATTCTAGTTTATGTTGCCAAATCAAGACAGAGGCATAGTTCAAATCATATCTGTTTAAGACAAAGCAACATAAATAGAATATAAGTATGGAAAACTACACAGCACTAATAACACTTGTAATATGCATGACATGAGAACATAACTGTTTATACAATTGAAACTGAAATCAACATAGAGCAAGTTAAAACAGCAAACCAGTTAAAAACATGTTTAAAACATACATGTTGCGTCATTGGAGTTTCAGTTGGATCCTTTAAATTTGAAATTAGCTGATATGAGTAAATACAGTGATGCAAGAGCAAAGGAGTATGAACCATAGCTGCGGAATCTAACCTGAGAACAATTATTCTTCTGCTTTAAGCGTTGAGTTGGGGTTTGGAATGGTGGTCCTCGTGCTTTGGGCACCGCAGTTGCCTTGCTAACTGCTCATGTTTGGGTGCTCTGTGGTAGAGACGGTGTTGTGTCAACTGGAACTGGGTTACTATCTACTAGGGTTGGGGTTGGAAGGGGTGTAGCTGGTTCTCTGTCCAACGGGGTAGGGGTACAATCTGCGAGAGTCTAGGTTATGTGTGGTGGGGCTGGTTCTTGGGCAAGTACAATTGTGGTTCTATTTGCATCGACGGGTAGCACTGTCTTTTCTAAAGACCGTGTTTTTACTCCCTTAGATACTGCCATCACCCCCTCCAATTGAAATGGCTGATAAACAAGAAAATAATTGAATGTAGATACATTGTATGATAGACAGGTGCAATATCATATATGTGAATTATGCAATGCCATATTATTTAGCCAGGCATCATATATGTGAATTTTGCAATGCCATCCTGTTTAGCCAGTCATCTTATAGGTGAATTATATCATGACATCCTTTTTTCATTACGTATTACATTTGTCAACAATGTTAGTACATTCAACTACTCTTCCCGTGCATCAGCCATTTGACACCGTGATGAAAAAAAATCTAGAGTGAAAACAAGGTCTTTAGAGCACACAGTTCTATCTGACGGAACGCATATCTTGTTGGTTACAAATAGCTCCTCAGAGGAGGATTCGGAGATAGATAATCAGTCCTACCCCCCCCCCCCCCCGAGGTGTGTGCTCTAACTTGGCAGGGTTATATTGCTAATATCATGCATATGGCATCTTGCATTGCTATGTCATTTGCTTAGTTTAGACATGCTTTGAGTGAATGCCACATGTTTACTGTCTAATTTTTTTACCCAATGAAAACAGCAAGAGAGACTCCTATTGTTGTTTTTATTAAAATGTTAACCTATGGTTAACATTAGGGACATGATTGTTTTACATGGCTTTTTACAAGAAAATAGAAATCACTCAACTAGCCTATGTAAAGCAGGAGATTAAATAGTCAAAGAATTGTTGAAACCTTCTAAAAAGGCTAATTTTTGAGGGTTGATCCTGTAACCTAAAATCACAAAATCTTCCTTGAGCTTCCTTAGCCACTCAGCGTGGGTGGCCACTTCACCATCAAACACCACTCTGTTGCGTTGCTTCCAAATATTCTAGGATGTCAATATGGTTATCTCTTTGAATAGAGGTCCCTGCCAGCTTGTTCTAGCTCTCTCATATTTGTGTTGTATGTCTAGCTGATTGTCCCAACCAATGCCCACAACTTCCCAACACTTTGCAGCAAATGGACACTCATAGAATAGATGGGCGTTTGTTTCCAGAACCTCCACGTTACACACCGGGCAGTTGTGATCTTCCCCAATGTTTAGTGTCTAATTACCATATATGTGTGATGTTCTCACCGCAAAATACTAAACAACAAGTTCATCAGGTTTCAGTTGTCATAGCAAACACAATTTCATATAGTAGATAAAAAAACGTCTTCTGACAGGCAAATACAACAAAAGCAATCTAATAATCATCCGCAGCAGCAGCGTCAACAACTTCGCCATGTGTATCAGTCTGAATCGTAATTCCCCCAGTGTCATCTTCTTCTTCATCCTCAATGTCCTCGAACGCTGGCGTCTTATTGATCAACTCTCGTATGTCCACAGCCCGACAGGCAATCTTTTCGCCAGCATCATTGACGTGATGGTTCTCAAAGATATCAGGAACATATGTGGACTCTTCTACATCAGGAGTAGTGTAAGCATCATCTTATTGTGCAACTTCATTAAACGAATTCCTCTGCTCAAACCTTTGCAATACTCTCCAGTCATCACTACGTGCAAATGTGTCTTCCAAGAAAAATATCTGTGTTGCTTGATTTGCCAAAATAAAAGGCTCATAGGTCTGGTAAGCCACCTTGACATTGATGGATTTGAAATAATCATCAGCTCTGGGTTTTGCGATCCTGGAAAATAGGTTATACGAACGACAGCACAACAGAACCACACACCGATGAACCTCGAAACTGGAGATATACTGCAACTGAACAATGTCTGTTATGTTAGCATACGTTTTAGTTGTCTCTTCGCCATACTTATCCATGCTCATGATGGCACTGTTTTGTGTCTTCCTACCTTCGTCGCCTGCAAGGGTGTTGTAGCGCACATCTCCAACAAGGCAAGATTCATAATGTCTTACCCGAGTATCAGAACCCATTGCTAGTGCGTAAAGGGCATCGTTAACTACCTGCCCATCCTCCCGCATCTTCTTAACCTATGGTTAGGAAATAGACAAGCTGATCATATTATGTACTCAATATATTTAAAAAAACTGATAGTGCAATTCAAAAGCTTACATGGCTCTTGAACCATTTCGCAAATCCTGCCATAACCAGTTTGTCGATGTTTCTTGGATTTTGCAGCAGTAACTCCTTTTTGTAGATGCTGCACAACATAGTGACCGCGTCAAACATCTAAATATATAAGAATGTGCTGCAAGTTTAGTGGATTACGATGTATAAGCTGCAGTACTTAGCACTTACTCTATATAAGGTAGAATCTCAGGACAGTTATTCAACACATACCAAACCATTTTGTCCAAATCTTTAGGTTTGTCGTCTTGTCGACTCTTCCCTGTAACTCGAACAGAACAATCGAAAACATTGAGCTCGGGGTTGTCTTCACCCACCTCTTTGCTAAGCTGATCAGCTGTTTGAGCAGAATGTCAACACTTCTGTAGCAATGTCGGCCTCTGCAATGGAACCCTCGGGTCTAGCTCTGTTCCTAACATAGCCTTTGAAAGTGCCTAGCCACCTTTCAATAGGGCACACCCAGCCATACTATACTAGACCTCTAAGTAGTGCCTCATCAGGTAGATGAACAGCCAAATGCACCATCACATCAAAGAAGGCTGGAGGATATATCTTCTCAAGGTCGCATAGGATAGTTGGTATCTTGTCTCTAAGACGCTCCAAAGCATCTATCCTGGTATTTCTACTGCAGAGTTCCCTGAAGAATTGTCCCAACTCTGCAACTGCTCTGTATAAGTCAGGGCGGCCCAATCCTCTAAGGATAACAGGTAAAACCCTTTGAAGTAGGACGTGGCAGTCATGAGTTTTCAACCCTTGTACCTTGTTTCCATTTGCACTGACTCTTCTTTCAGGGTTGGAAGCAAATCCATGTGGGAATCTCACACGTGACAGGACCTCGCGGAATTCTTTTCTTTTTACCTTGTCCAAGACATACATAGCTGGTGCCATATCCCGTGGTTTACCTTCATCTTGCACCTGCAAATCCTTTTTGATACCCAGGTGTGTCAAATCAATCCTAGATTTTATGGTATCTTTCGTCTTTCCTTCAATAGTAAGAAGTGTGCCGATAATGTTGTCACATATATTTTCTCGATGTGCATCACATCAAGATTATGCCGCGGATCCAAATCTTTCAAATACTCCCTGCGGGTAAACAATAATCTCTCTTCTGCCCTGCCATGCTTCCTTTTCCCGCTACCATTATCAGAATGGTTTCCTGGTGTAATATGCCTGACCTTCTCTAATTCCACTTGCAACTCATCGACAGTGAGCCTCTTTGGCGCATCACGGTTTTCATGCTTTGCATTGAACACATATCTTTGGTATTTTGTAGGACACGGCTTGTCCTTGGCAAGGAAATGGCGGTGTCCAATGTAACAGATCTTGCTAAGTATTGCGCATGACAGAGAATTCCTGTCACAACGAACACATGCATTGTAACCATGTATCGTTCGCCCTGACATAGTGCCCAAGCCGGATAATCATGGATGCACCAAATTATAACAGCACGCAGAAAGAAATCAGCTGGTGGGATGTTATATAGGTCTCGAGTGAGAACACCCCTCCATAGTTGTTGAAGTTCCTCCACAAGAGGCTCCATGAATAAATCAAAATCCTTTCCAAGACTTTTTGGACCTGGGATGAGCAAGCCATCATGTAGTTTGATTCTTTGGTGCGGACATTTGGAGGCATGTTATAAGGGATAAGAAGCACTGGCCACATGCTACATGTGGCGCTCTGGTGGCCAAATGAGTTAAATCCATCTGAAGCTAACCCAAGTCTAATGTTTCTTGGGTCAGCAGCAAACTTTTTGTGTTTCTTGTTGGCGTTCTGGGAACGGGGGTCCCCAGACTTGCCTGCCTGCGGCCCATGGCGTGGCTCCACAAGCGGGCCCGTATGGCCCATCTTCACCAGCGAGCACTCAAGACCCTCGCGAGGGGCCAAGCCTCGCGAGGCGGACGACACAAGACCTCCTCGGGAGCGGCCTCACCAGGATGGCTCGCAAGGAGCGGAGAGATCAAGGCAAGGCAAACCTCGCGAGGTTCCAATGACGCAAGCCATGACGATCGAGACCAGGCGGGTGCCAGGCGGGCGCCAGCGCGCACAGTGTCCTTGTTTCCTCTTTGGTGCTAAGGAGGCTAGCGCAGGTGAGGAGTACCGAGGCGTCAAGCAAAGGTTTCACTATCGGTGCAATGAGACCAAGACCAGCAGGACGACAAGAAGGAGGTCATCGTGGAGCCCAAGACGGCGTCACCACCAGAGCCTTTGGCAGGCGAAGACTACTTTTGTCAGGATAAGCTATACTAGTTATCCCCCTTCAAACTTGGCCGTTGTGGGATCCCTTCCCTCTCAATATTTGGGAAGAGGACCAGGGCCTCTATAAATAGGACTAACCGCCACAGTAGGAGGAGGGCTCGAACGGATTCAGATCGGATCCTCATCCACTCACCAGCGCACCAAGCGCAAGAACACCTCTCCTCAGGAGGCTGTTCTTCCCTTGTACTGTTCATCTTCAACCCAAGAGGCAATCCACCACCACCACACTGGAGTAGGCTATTACACCACAACGGTGGCCCGAACCAGTATAAATCTTGTGTCCTCGTGTTCTTTGGGTTCGGCGAGCTAGTCCATGAGATCCTGAAGTGTGAGAGCGTGGGAGAGGAGAGATCTTCGTGCACACCCCAGTGTTCGAACCTCAAGGGTTTGCCGGAACCCGAAATCCGACATTTGGCGCGCCAGGTAGGGGTGCGCCGGAGCCTCTCTTTTGCCAGTTGATCCACTGACGCTCCGCGGTTCCGATGTCCGGCGACCCAAGTGCCAACGCTGACCGCTGGGCAGCTTGGCCAGCCCGGGCAGCGTCGTCCACCTAGGAAGATCTCGACCCCGCGCTCTAGGCGGCACGAGCGCCACTTAACGCTGTGGGGCGCGGGCGGTGCTGCCAGGCACCATCCACCCTTACTCCGCGACAGGCGCGGGCTGCTGCAAGGGCCGCAAGCCACGCCGCGGCGACGGCGCCACACACCCGTCGGGAGCAGGCGAACATGCGGGCTGCACTCACGGTGGCACGGGAGCTGCTATGGTGACGACTGATGGAGAGCGGTCGGGATGCACTGTTGTAACGCGTCGCTGAGCTACTGGACGCAGTGGCCACGGGAGCACCGCCCTTCTACTACCAGATCACGCCCCAGGCAGCGGCCGAATCCCACGGCGGGCCTCGCCATGCCCGCGTGCCCCCAAGTGCGCCCGGGGGTCTCATCGACATCGACGCGACCCACGGCGCTGGGCGCCCCCTCGCACCCGCACCACGCTCGATGGGTGCAGCACGAGCGTTGCCGCACACGGCCCCAACGGGGCACTACCCTACCATCCTCAGGACGGCGTGATGGGTCGGGCGACATGGAGCGTGGGGCACTTCGGCGAGGTCTTCGGGGCGGCGGCGTCGGAGGCCTACGTGCCCCGCATGATGAACCAGGAGTACACGCCGGAAGATGACCCCGGCTCGTTCCTCGAGCCAGGATGGGAAGAGGAGGCGCTAGGAGCTGCCCGAGAGCCCCGCCAACCACGCCGTCGACAACAGTTACAGGGTACCACTAATCTCCCAGGGGCAGGTTTACGCTAACCATGAATCGCAAGTGAATCAGGTCACAACGCCAGGCGACGGTACCGGCACGGTGGTATCCGTCCCACCAGGAGAAGCTTGCTGGGGGCTGCGTGGGAGGAGCCAGGAGGTAGGACCTCTGCCGGGGAGGCGACGGCGAGCCTTCCCCCGGCGGAGGATCCGTGGTCGCCGACGGCGCCGCTGGCGTCCCCTTTGCCCCCTTTGGTGCCTTCCTGGTTTCCGGTCGTCCCAACGGCGGTGGAGGGTGGCGCAAGGCGGGGCCCTCGTCTGGCGATATGAAGTAAGGCTCACACCTTTGAAGGTCTCCGCTCGTGACACTCTCATGTAATAATGAGTGGGGCTGTACACGCCCCGGAGCCTCAGGAGTGCCGCCCTCGGGCCTCGGGGGCTCCCTCCCACGTCCTGTGGCAGCACTTAGCTCCGCGCTGGTGAGAAGACTCGAAGACAAGAAGACTAGACTAGGCGCCGGACGCGGCCATTTGCTTTTAACCTCTTTTCTGTAGCCCTACTTTCTTGCTTTGGATTTAAGTTGGAGTTGAGTTTTCATTGACATGCGCGGGGGGTGCCTTTTCTCGTTCCTGCTATTTCTTGCATTCTGGTTCTTGCCTTATTTCGGAGCCCGCGCTTACTGCCTCCCCCTCGCGAGCCCCTCGCGAGCGGGGCTGGGCACAACGCACGCGGGTCGTGCCGCGGCTGGCGCACGCCTCTCACGAGGCCCTCTCAGATGGGTCGGAAGGCCCCTCAGGAGCTCCTCAGAAACTCACGACCCCGCGAGCCTGTTTGGACCCTGCCCAGGTTAAGGTAAATTACAACAGCAAGTCACCACAAGGCTCGCGAGCTCATGAAGGCACATATTCAACTTGGCAATAAAGGCAATAATTTTTTTACATGAGGGGCTTCCCCTCCCAAAATGCTCTTACAACCTCTGGGCTGCGCCCGAGCTTTTGCGTGCAGGATAAACAGCAGGGAAACATGGAATCAATCAGACATGTCGCTCGCCGCATCCCCCGGGTCGCCTTCAGACACGTCGCTGGCATCACCATCACCTTCAACGGCGCCGCCATCACCATCGTCAACCACGTCGCCTTTGTCTGCCGCGACCACAACTGCGTCGTCCTCGGAGGTGAAGGCCCTGACCAGCGCGTCCACATTGTCTTCCACCCACCGTGCCAGGTCACCCCGAATGGCCTCCGGAACTGGGGCAATGGCGGCGTCAAAGTCAAAATTGGGATAGGTGTTTTGGAGATGGCTGAAGACGCGGGAGAACGCGCGCCCGAGCAGGCTGCGACTCCTCTCTTCAACAAGCTGGCGAGCCCTCTTGGAACGGTTCTCCAGGCGCGTCACCACCTCGGTGAAGAAGCGGAGGTGACTGGGGTAGTCGTCCGCGTGGGGATGAGGGGCATTTTCATCGCAAATGTGGCCCAGCGCAATGTTGGCCCTGTTCCTGAGGCCCTGGATCATGGGGGTGTGCACGCGCTCCAGTGTCCGCCGCTGAAGCACTTCCTCCCTGTTCTGCCGCGTGATGGACTCAGCGGCGGCAACCCGCTGCTGAAGAGGGAACAGCTCGGCATGGGCGGAGGCTAGTTCATCCTGCACCGAGACCAGGGCGGCTGCGGCGGCCTTCTCGCGTCGCTCCGCCTCAGCCAGCTTGGACTTGAGGGCATTAGTCCTACCCGCAGTCTCGGCTTCAACGCGCTTCAGCTTCAAGTTGTACTTGCCCACAAGATCTGCGCGAGCCTCGGCCACGCGGCGGTCGACCTCCTCCTGGACCCGGGCCTCACGCGCACCAGAAGCATCCTCCGCTTGGGCGACTTGGCGTTCCCTCGTCTCCAACCGCTCAAGATCAAGGCTGCGCTCCATAGCTTCTAGCGCTTCCTCGCGCTTCAAGATCTCTTCCTCCTCGGCAGGCGTCCCCCGCATCAATGCAAGGGCGTCTTGGCGCGCCTCCACCTGCTGCTCCAAGGAGGTGCTCCAGGCTTGGAGCTCCCACCAGCGTTTCTCCGCGATCTCGCGGCGGCGGTCAGCTTCCCGGGCTTCTTCCAAGGCTCGGGAGCAGGCCTCGCGTGAGGTCGCGAGGGATGCCTCGGCCTTCGCATTGTCAAGCTCACGCTGGTGGCGCCCAAGGTTGATGGCCACCTTCAGCTTGTGCTGCTCCTCCAACAACCGAAGACCCTCGGCCACAAGGCGCGCGTCTACGTCCGCGAGTTCTTCACCGAGCCGGTTCATCGCGCCCATCGCATCCCGGAAGAGCTCGCGGCGGACGACACTCCACTCGTGCGCCGATCTAAGCATGCTGCCGACTCCGTCCTCCACCGCGGGGGACGCGGACGGGGCCCGAAGTGGCTCGCCCCCTTTCAGCAGGGGGCTGGGGGCTGGCGCCCGCCCGGCTGTTGGCCAAGCCTCGCGAGGGGCCCGGATGAGTGGAGGCTTGCCGCTTGAAGAGGATCCCATGATCGAAGCCAACCAGCCGCCGTCCACGATCAGAGGAGCGGCCCTTGGCGCATTGGCCGCACTCCAAGCAAGGCCGCAAAAGGGAGACGGTGAAGGCCCGAGCTCAAGCCGCCCCACTGGCAGGCTTGCTCCCCCGGCGGACCCCGCGCCAGGGGCGGCATGTAGACTTGGGGCGCTCAAGGCTGGCGAGGAAGGCGGAGCGAGGGGAGGATGCCCCTCGGGAGGCCCCGCGGCCTTGGTGGAAGGGACCCTGGGGAACCAACCATCAGAAAGGGAAGCGGCGCACAAGGAATGACAGAGATAAGGTACTTAGTCATCGATGGTGATATACTTCCTCCGCTTCAACGGCCCGAAGGCGCCACTGCTGCAGCTTCGGGATCCCTTCCTCTTACGGAGCTCCTCAAAGTCCACGCGGAGCCGGCCGAAGCGTTGGATGTGGCGACCATCACGGGGCGCAACTGGAGAGGCGCCCAAGGAAGCCTCAGGAGCGCCAAGCTGGGGGAAGCTGTCGGGCTCCGCCTCGCGACGACCTGCTGAGGCCTCAGGAGCTTCGACCTTAGGAGTAGCCGACTGCGTCGCCCCTTCAGCTGCCGCCCCAGCATGGGAATCACGGGTTCCCGAGGATGATGCCTCGGGAGCCTCAGGCAGCATCGACACATCGGCACCCGCGCCCCCGGCCTCCGACGGTGCTTGCCCCCAGCGTCCAGTCTTGGGGCAAGGTCGGGGCTGGTGGCAAGGAGAGGAACCACGATGATGGGGTTCTCGCGGGGACCCATGAGGCCGACTGGACGCAGCCCCCACTCATCGAAGGAGGGCATGTGCTCCACAAATTGCACCTTGTTCAAGCAGTGGTACAGAAGACAACTCTTCCCTGGCATGTCGTCGGGCAACGGGACGCCCGTCAGGACCTCGAGCACCGTTCGCCGTGCCTCAAGGGGGAGCCCGGACTCCTTAAGTCTCATGTGGTCATTGCTGCTGAGCAAGGCCCACATTGGTCGAGAGTGTCGCAGAAGCGGAGCGACTCGGCGCCGGATGAACTCCTTCACCACCATAGGCGCAGTCACGCCACGGTCTTTCAGCCTCTTCAGCATGAGCCAGACGGAGACAAGGCACGGACCGGTGAGCCTTTGGTGGCACCAATCGGAGTTGGGAATGGCGGGCGCCGACGGAGAAGAGAGCAGGGGGCTGAGCACTCCAACATCAACAAATACCCACCGTGTTCGAAACCCGCTCATGGATGGTGGAAGCTCGAAGTCAATCCCCGCGCCGGCCGTTGCCGCCACGGCCTGGAAGCTCAGGCATCCCGAGTTCTGCCGGGGATCAATCAGGTGCGACGAAAAGAAGTGGCGGAGAAGAGCCACGGAAGGAGCAATGCCCACCATGGCCTCGCAAACAAAGGCGAAGACGGCGAGAAGGGTCACGGATTGAGGATCAAGGCGCAGCATGTGGATCTGATAATGGGCGAGCACTGCGTCGAAGAAGGCGGGAAAAGGAGGAACTAGGCCAGCCCATAGGGCGTCGATGAAGAATGGGACCTCGGTGGCCGTCCTGTCGACACAAGCTTGAGACACAGGCCAGGCCACCGTTCTTCCCCACTCATTGAAGCTGGAGGCGAGCATGGGGCGCACCTTGTCCATGGCTTCTTGGTTGAGCACCAGCGACCTGCCAACGGCAGACTCAATGGCCGGACGTAGTTCGGCGGAGGACAGGGGCTCCTTCCCTTTCTCCGTTTGATCCAGCGCCATGGCGATGGGAGGACTGAGCTCATATCGGATTGGGAGAAGGGGCTGAGCTTTGAGGAAGCGGAAGAATTGGGGGACTGTGCCGCAACGATGGGAAGGAAACCGTGTAGACCGCAGTGGCCGCCTAGCCAGGCGGGTATCAAGGCGGCGTGGGGAAGCGGAGACGCCCACGTCCAATCAACCACCATGCGTCGACCAAGGCCGCAGGCTATTGGGGCCTGCGGCGCTCCGCACTTGCCCTTTGGCTTCGCCTCGAAGCCAAGTCCGAGCGCGCCTTGGGCCCGGGGGCTACTGTCGGCGTTCTGGGAATGGGGGTCCCCAGACTTGCCTGCCTGCGGCCCACGGCGTGGCTCCACAAGCGGGTCCGTACGTCCCATATTCATCAGCGAGCACTCAAGATGCTCGCGAGGGGCCAAGCCTCGCGAGGCAGACGACACAAGACCTCCTCGGGAGCGGCCTCACCAGGTTGGCTCGCGAGGAGCGGAGAGATCAAGGCAAGGCAAACCTTGCGAGGTTCCAATGACGCAATCCATGATGATCGAGACCAGGCGGGCGCCAGCACGCACAGTGTCTTGGTGCTAAGGAGGCAAGCGCAGGCGAGGAGTACCAAGGCGTCAAGCAAAGGTTTCCATATCAGTGCAACGAGACCAAGACCAGCAGGACGACAAGAAGGAGGTCATCGTGGAGCCCAAGACAGCGTCACCACCAGAGCCTTTGTCAGGCGAAGACTACTTTTGTCAGGATAAGCTGTACTAGCTGTCCCCCTTCAAACTTGGCCGTTGTGGGATCCCTTACCACTCAATATTTGGGAAGAGGACCAGGGCCTCTATAAATAGGACTAGCCGCCACAGTAGGAGGAGGGCTCGAACGGATTCAGATCGGATCCTCATCCACTCACCAGCGCACCAAGTGCAAGAACACCTCTCCTCAGGAGGCTGTTCTTCCCTTGTACTGTTCATCTTCAGCCCAAGAGGCAATCCACCACCACCACACTAGAGTAGGGTATTACACCACAACGGTGGCCCGAACCAGTATAAATCTTGTGTCCTTGTGTTCTTTGGGTTCGGCGAGCTAGTCCGTGAGATCGTGGAGTGTGAGAGCGTGGGAGAGAAGAGATCTTCATGCGCACCCCAGTGTTCGAACCTCAAGGGTTTGCCGGAACCTGAAATCCGACATTTCTGATTGAAGCTTTTCCAGTCACTACCATGAGATGGATGGCTCATTACATTCTGATCTCTGTACTCCTGGTTCCTAAAATGCCACGGTACATCCTCTCTTGTTTCAGCATCATGTAACAACCTCTACAATCTTGGTATAATTGGAAAATGTCTCAGAACATTATGAGGAATCCTCTTCACAGCATCGACATCTTTCCATCTTGATGATTTGCATCTTGGGCATTCACTTAAGTTGGCATAATCCTTCCGGAACGGAACACAATTATTCTTACAAACATGGATCATATCATATCCAATTCCAACTGCATGAAGGAAATTCTTCATTTTACTATAGGTGTGTGGCAGCTCAGACGCATCTGGGAAAGATTTGCGGAAAGCAGCCAACAGCGCATCGAATGATATGTTGGTCATTTGCTTAGATGTCTTCACCTAAAAAAGGTGACCATAGCTGAGAATACTGACAACTTATTTCCTGGGGTGATAGCCACGTTGCATTGTTCCAACATGCGGGCCCACCGTTTTTCTTCTGCAGGTGAAAGTTCACGAAATGCACGAGCATTTCATAGCATTGTTTCAATGTTGGTCAAACTCACTGGCTTCGCCACCACCACCTCCTCCTCCTCTTCCAGTTGAGCATTAGGCAGATCAAGATGGTGATCTGCTGCTTCTACATAGTGAGTAACATTGACGTTCACAGCTTCACCATGAT
Source organism: Triticum aestivum (assembly GCF_018294505.1). Taxonomy (NCBI): domain Eukaryota; kingdom Viridiplantae; phylum Streptophyta; class Magnoliopsida; order Poales; family Poaceae; genus Triticum; species Triticum aestivum. The sequence goes on from NC_057805.1 coordinate 382,733,323, forward strand.
GAACCCACCTAGTATATGTGACAAACATCCCATACAAGTGTAGACGATTTTTGCACAGTTGACTGGGGTCTTGTAACTGAATTCATACAACTGCTACATGGGCAGAGCATATTTGATTTTGGACCACCGTACTCAGCTCTGATAAAGTTCATGAAGTTTTCAACCCCCTCGACATATGCAGCGGAGAATCTTCGAGCAGAAGTTATCCAAGCCCTATCCATCTGTTAGACATACAAATTAGTTCTTCTACTAGATATTACAGGGAAAACATATATGCTTTTTTATGAAGTCCAGGAAAAACATACCTAGGTCGATGTCTAAAGCAATGGCAAGATATTCGGACAAGCAGATCTAAGTAACGAAATGTATGTAAAGCTAATTCAGCAAACATATCTGAGTGCTAAATTATGGCAGGTTGTTTCAGCAGTCAATGAGGCCAAGCACACAGCCATCGAAGGCCATCTCAGCAACTAAGATCGAGTATGAAACGGTGTAGAGCTATTTCACCTAACAGATTGGCTACTAGACCATGGCAATCTACGTGACAATAAATATATGGCAGGATATTTTAGCAACTAATCGGGCATGGCATGCCATCTCAGCTAAGCAGATTGAGTGCAGAACAGGGCAAGGAAGCTTCTTAAGCAGAGCATATTGACTGTAAACTACTTCGGCAGACAATGAGATTAACAGCGTCAATCAGCTAACATTCGGTGCTACTCCGACATGCACGGGGCCTCGGTCTAGAATGCGCGTACCTTGGGAGAAGCTGACCGCCGTGCGTCTCCACAAGAACATCGCCAGCGGTGGCGGCACGGCTAGAGGACGACAGTCTACGATAGCATACTGTGGGAGCGAGAGGATCGCCGTGCGTACCCTCGACGAACCGCGGCGCCAACGTATCAGCGCGGCGGGGAGGGAGGCTTTGGCGGAGCGAATGGAGTGGATGGGGGCGGGGGGAGGGGGTTTGGGGAATATTATTGGCTAGTTGGCCGAAGGGCGGTTGAATTTGGGATTGGGGGGGGGGGGGATTTTCGCGTGGTTGGAGGGGGAGTTTGGCGCATGGTTGGTTTCTTCAAATGTGGTCCCACGTGTCAGTGAAGAGGCAAGCCAAAACGCGTTCCGTTCGCGTGAGCCGTGTGCAGGACCGACCATGTAAGGGGTGCAATTCGACCGCGACAGGCGTGCTGCGAGTGTACCGCCTTTTTTTCCTTTTAAACTTGGTGCTTCGCGCGATCCATCAATACTACTACTAGTTATCCGGTAATCCTGACTAAAACGGCGCGGCCGGGTCTTTTCCCGCGCGATTTGCTGGGAGGTTGGCTTAGTTGGTTTTTCTAGGACGAGTAATGCTATACCTACGTAATCCCAGTTACGTAATTAATGTAATGTGAAACGTGTGGGTTGTTGATTGGGGATTGGGGGGAGGGAGGGGACCACCACCATGAAAATCAGGGGGAGAGAGAGACAATTTACGTTAACCCTTTCGTAGGTTTCCGTAGATGTAGAAAGATGTGAAATGTGTGAATGTGTAGTGGACGTACTATTTGAGTGCTCAAGATAAATTGTGTATGTAGACGCTATGTGTTCATTTACTTCGCATGTTAGCTTTGTCTCGGGTCAAACCTTCTAAGTTTATACATACAAAAATGAATCATCATTCCATATATTTTCATACTCCTACAATATATCTTACTGTGAAAGTTCATATACACCGGACGAGATTCATGCAAACACGGCAGATTTTCATTACATTCCGAACTTCTATAGGACATAAAAATAAAAGAAACCCGACCCTAAACCTATTCTACAGCGGCGACCGACGTCCTCCATCTGTGATCTACATGTACAGGGGCGGGGTTCAAGACCCGTGAAGTGAAGGTGCGGTCTCCAAGAGTAAGAACACGGGAGACGGACCGGCCAATTGGCACACCATGCCCTGCCGCCTCCCATGCCCTACTCATCCTCGGAGGAGTCCCCGACCTCAGCGGTGCCGGTGGACATGAGGTCGATGATGATGGATGTGGATGGTCCGTCGCTTCACCTGCCACATGCACCACCGAACATTGGACGACGACAACTAGGATGCGTGGCTGACGGTGCTCCCATCGTCAGCCGCCAACGTGGCCACCGCTTGTGCGGTCGCGTCCACGTCTTGCTACGCCGCTATTGCGTTGCGAGCGGCGACTTGAGAGAGGGCGGCAACCTCGAGCTTCATCCCCGAAGACAAGCTCTCCCGCAGAGCGTTCGCGCTCGCGGTCATGGCGGATGTGGTGCCAGGTAGCAGGAGGATGCGCTATGGTGTGGAGTTTAGCTGGGCGTTGCCGCTTTAAGTAGCGCATTCCGGTGAGGCCAAGCGTCTGGGTGCGGGCTACCTCTTGAGCACTGTGTTGGTTTTCCCTTGAAGAGGAAAGGGTGATGCAGTAAAGCAGCGTAAGTATTTCCCTCACTTTTTGAGAACCAAGGTATCAATCCAGTAGGAGGCCACGCACGAGTCCCTCGCACCTACACAAACAAATAAAATCCTCGCAACCAACGCAATAAAGGGGTTGTCAATCCCTTCACGGTCACTTACGAAAGTGAGATCTGATAGGTATGATAAGATAATATTTTTGGTATTTTTATGATAAAGATGCAAAGTAAAATAAAAGGCAATAAAAATAGCTAAGTGTTGGAAGATTAATATGATGGAAAATAGACTCGGGGGCCATAGGTTTCACTAGTGGCTTCTCTCGAGAGCATAAGTATTACGGTGGGTGAACAAATTACCGTTGAGCAATTGACAGAATTGAGCATAGTTATGAGAATATCTAGGTATGATCATGTATATATAGGCATCATGTCCAAGACAAGTAGACCGACTCCTGCCTGCATCTACTACTATTACTCCACACATCGACCGCTATCCAGCATGCATCTAGAGTATTAAGTTCATAAGAACAGAGTAACGCTTTAAGAAGATGACATGATGTAGAGGGATAAACTCATGCAATATGATATAAACCCCATCTTATTATCCTCGATGGCAACAATACAATACGTGCCTTGCTGCCCCTACTGTCACTGGGAAAGGACACCGCAAGATTGAACCCAAAGCTAAGCACTTCTCCCATTGCAAGAAAGATCAATCTAGTAGGCCAAACCAAACTGATAATTCGAAGAGACTTGCAAAGGTAACCAATCATACATAAAAGAATTCAGAGAAGATTCAAATATTGTTCATAGATAAACTTGATCATAAACCCACAATTCATCGGTCTCAACAAACACACCGCAAAAGAAGATTACATCGAATAGATCTCCACAAGAGAGGGGGAGAACTTTGTATTAAGATCCAAAAAGAGAGAAGAAGCCATCTAGCTAATAACTATGGACCCGAAGGTCTGAGGTAAACTACTCACACATCATCGGAGAGGCTATGGTGTTGATGTAGAAGCCCTCCGTGATCGATGCCCCCTCCGGCGGAGCTCCGGAAAAGTCCCCAAGATGGGATCTCACGGGTACAGAAGGTTACGGCGGTGGAATTAGGTTTTTGGCTCCGTATCTGGTAGTTTCGGGGTATGTGGGGCCCATGAGGGTGGAGGGCGCGCCCAGGGGGGTAGGCGTAGGGTCCAAGTCCTCTGGATCACGTTTGTTCCGAAAATCACGTTCCCGAAGGTTTCATTCCGTTTGGACTCCGTTTGATATTCTTTTTCTGCGAAACTCTGAAATAGGCAAGAAACAGCAATTCTGGGCTGGGTCTCCGGTTAATAGGTTAGTCCCAAAAATAATATAAAAGTGTATAATAAAGCCCATTAATGTCCAAAACAGAATATAATATAGCATGGAACAATCAAAAATTATAGATACGTTGGAGACGTATCAGTGCATCATTAAGTCGCCGGAGTTGGTTCCTCGGGCACCGAGCCTCTTAATGACGGCATACGGATGGACGACAGGAATACGGGCAGCTGGCGCCGGCTGGGAACGCACCGCGTGACGGCGCGAGGGACGAGGGTTTTTGGTGTGCCAGGGTAGTCAGCTGCGGTCGTGGCAACGTTGTAGATGCCCTTTGCTCACATGCAATCCCCACATGTCATTGAAAAAGCAAGATGACCCGACATGGTCTCAGGTCCTGGGGATGCAGTTGGTCGCGCTTGAACACTCCACGGACGCGGCGCGGCGTGCACACACTTCAGCGCCTCGTGCATTCTCGACGAGCCGAGTGTTGACCTGTTGGTCGTGCCGCAGCGCTAACGCCACCCTCGGCACCCTGTAGCCAACCGAGTCCAGCGACGATGAGTGTGTCGCTCACCGCGGTCGCCGTGTCCAGAGGCGGTGTGCGAGCTGCGCCACGTTGTTGGCCCCCACGACCCACATGAACGATTGCCGGTGGCGAGGAGGTCGTGGGCCAGCTCCTCCATTGGACTAGTCCGCGCCATGTTGTCCCGACAGGTGTGCCCCACATGTCGGTTTCCCTGTTTTCCCGACCAAATTCAAGCGTCAGTGCTCCGCGTTGTGCATTAGGCGCAGAACAGGTGATTTTTGTGCCCTGGTTCAAATGTGGTACAGTACCAAGTTGTTACCCTAGCCCCAAGTGTGGTGGTTTTGGGTACGGTACCGCCCTTTTCCTATTCAACTAGTGAAGCGTAACACTTGATTAAGTAGCCGGATGGTGTGCTAATGTAGGTGTCCGACCGTTTGAAGGAATAATTGAGGTGTGCCCGGTCCGTGCCCGCATTTAGGGGTCCAACTTACCATGTTCCGGCAGTAGTAACTATACTAGTCCCTGCGTACTCCCTCTGTTTTTATTTACTCCACATTTTAGCTTTATGTGACCAAGACGGAAGGGAAAACGAGACAACTTATTGTTTGTTTGAGCCGTTCAAGTATAATCATATGATGTTACTTATTTCTCATTCCTCTCCAACCCTCTTCTCCATCGATCATGCCGCCCTCCGGTCAAGTCCATTCTCCCGCATGCCTCATTCGAACATCCCCCGAGTATCATTCGCATGTGGGCCTAGACCATGCTTGTATTTCCAATGTTGTAATTTGTCCGACATGCATACAGACAAACGGTTCGTTTAAAGTTTCACTTTGCCTCCACTACGTGTGGCTTCCCATCTTAGTTTTGACATCCCATTCGGTTCATGCCCCGACACATCTTGATGAGTCGATTGATGTTGAGAGATCAAGTGCGTGTCGTGCAAGGATATAAAGGTTTGGTGTGTTTCATGATAGAAATGACCCGGGGGGGTCTGTGGCGATCGGAGGGAGTACATTGTACGTTCAAAAGCAAAACAAACGCACTGTACCCACCCTAGTCCTCTTTCAATCGATCTCTGGACCCCGAGATCAAATCGAGAGAGAACGAGTTGGTGCATGTAGGCGGATTCAAAATTTTGAACCGGTGATCATAGCATTAGCAAATCATATATAAAGGGTATTCAATATTCATTTCGCTTTTGAACGTACAATATACTCCCTCCGATCCTTTCTAGTTTACATATAAGTTTTATGTGTAGTCAAAGTATCTCTACTTTGATCAAACTTACAGAAAAAGTATCAACGTTCAACAATGCTCAATCAATATTGTTAGATTCGTACGTACTCCTAAATTTGTATCCAAACAGAGATGGTTTCCAATTTGTTCTCAAACACGTGAATGTGCTTCTTCTCGTGCATGCTCTTCCTACTAGGATTTCGCCACGTATAGCCAGTCTAATAGTAACTTTTTTAAGCTCCCTGTCGAATAGTACTAGTAGAGTACTAACAACATCTGCAGTAGAGTATACAGTGCTCATAGTACTAGTAGTATACTCCCTTTGTTTTTATTTACTCCACATAAAACAGAGGGAGTACTAGTAACACTCGACCAACCTCTCTCTCTTCTAGTAGTAGTATAAATGACGCGGGCGGGGGAGGGGGAAGGACGTCGGTTTGCTCTCAACTGCGGTCCCACAAGCGAGCAAAGACGCAAGACGAAGCGCGTTCCATTCGATGAGCGACGTGGAGGGTCCAGCGTGCCGGGGTGCAACGCGAATCCGACAAGAGTGATGTATAGTCAAAACTGATTGACCGGTCGTCACTGGAACCACTATTCACACAAGAACCTTCACTGCTCGGCCTACGCCAGCTACTTGTCGGTCGGTCACCACTGCCCCAAAACCACACCTCCTCTCCAGCCCATTCCCCCACCTTTCGATCCCCTAGCCCGCATCAAGCATCCCCTAGTTCACCGGAAAGCCATGGTGCACCGCATGTCGGAGTAATTGGCCACGGGTAGCCTAACCGACTACCCCTGGCTCTTCAGAAAATTTATCAGGCCTTTGGGCCTTCAAAGCACTCCAAGCATTTGGGCCGCCTTCCCCGGCCGGCTACCACTAAAGCCGACTCCCGGAAGGCGACCTAGCCTCACCGACTCCAAGAAGCCGGCCAAGAAGGACGCCGACTCCTAGAAGCCGGCCAAGACCACAACCACTCCTACATAACGGCGACATGGCGGGGTGTGGCCACGGTGCGGCCCACGACCCCCTAAGCCCGAGGCGGGCATGGCTACAGGAGGCCGTACGGGGAGGATGTCCCCCGTGCGGCCGGGCACTGTAGCCACGCCAGCTACGACGTCATCCACGACCCACTCCTGTACGGCCCAAGGACTGCGGGCCCCTTCAGCCGGAGAGAGGCGTGAAGGCGGCCCGGCTTTTCCTAGTCGGCCAGGAGCATAGCCGGCCTCCAGAAGCCGGCGACTCCCTTCCTCGAAGCAGGAGCCCCATTAAGGAGACAAGACGAGGTGAGGCTACAGTGATAGCCCCCGATGCGGATCACTGTAGCCACGCTTACCTCGACAAAGCCCTCATCATCAGAGGCGCGGCTACAGTAAGCAGCCGCCGACAAGACCCTAGGCGGTGGGGCCGGCCTGTCGACCGAGTAGCCGGCAGCCGGCGGGACCCAGCAGCCGGCGAAGAAGCCGGCAGACGTAGACACTGACGGCTGGGGCCAGTTCCTAGTCGGATTACTATTGTACCCCCGGGGGGTAGGCCTATATAAACCCCCCGGAGCACCCATGCAAAGGGTTCGCACCTCTGCATGTTTGGCTTCCATGCATAGCACACACACACACACCATAGATAGAGAGAGGCAAGAGCTAGCCTTGTTCTTCCTCTCCCTTGATCCCAACAGCTCTAGGAGCGATTGTAGCTACTCTTTATCGATCTAGTGATCATGCGGAGACCCCGCAGAGCAGGACTAGGGGTGTTATCTCCTCGGAGAGCCCCGAACCTGGGTAAGATTCGCCGGCGTGCATGTCTTCGCCTTATCCCGTTTCCAGGCACCGGCGACGTTTTATTGGCTCCCACAATGATAAGCCATCCCTTGGCATATGTCGCACCAACCACCCGACACCGCAAGATCGCGTACCACAAGATGCTGATGCCGGAGCGCCGCGCAGAAATCGCGGCGGCGGTCGCCGCCACAGACCTCCATTCCCAAGCTCGCTTTGCAGCGGGCCAATCCCCGAGTTCTCTGGAGCCAAGCTCCAAGGAGGAGGAAGCCGATCCAATGTTCATGGCAGAGGTAGCGGCGCAGAAGGCCCCCGATGCATATGAGACGATGGACGTCGACTTTGTGCTGGCGTCCAGGTCCCCCATGGTGCAGGCGGACCAGCGGTTCAACCCGGCGATCCTAAAGGAGGACCGGGAGGCGGAGGCTCAACTCGACGCGGAGTGCGCGGATGCCGAAGCCATCGAGGCCCTCCTGTAGGCGGAACCAGACATCGTGGGTGTGAACCGGCGGTGGAGGCTCAACTTGATGTGGAGCGCGCGGATGCCGCTGCCATCAAGGCCCTCCTGCAGGTGGAACCGGATGTCCTGGACTTGAACCGGGCGGCGGAGGCTCAACTCGACGCAGAGCGCGCGGATGCCGCTGCCATCGAGGCCCTCCGGCAGGCGAAACCGGACATCTTGGACTTGAACCGGGCGGTGCTCGTGTCCGTGCAGAGCACCCGCACGCCCCACATGAACGAGTAGCTGGAGGCCGAGGAAAACCATGGTGCGGAGACACACGTTGGCAGCTACGGCTGGTTCGTGCTGGAAGCCAAAGACGAGGAGGTTGTCTTGTTCCGCAAGCAGTGATATTTTTCTTTATGTTGTTGTTTTTAGGGTTCGTTTGCTATGTAAAAACATATATTTATGCAAGTCACCTGACTTTCATCATTTGGGTCAGTCGACCATTTCAGGCGGTTGGATGAAGCATTCCTCAGCGTAACAGGCGCTAGTCCTCCTATTACGCCAGGGAAGCAGCGCCTCGGTGTTTATCTTAGGGGTGTGTGGGGCATAGGAGCTGCTAGCGCCAGATCTAGAGGTCGACCAGGCTTAAAGGGATGGCCGGGGGGCGCTGCCAAGCACGGCGGTAGTGTGAGGTCGAGGGGAGGGCGGGGCGGCGGAGGCAGGGGTCTGGGTCGGTGGTCGCTGGCGGTTCGAGAAAGATTGTCAACAGTGACTGGCGGGAGGTAGACGAAGGCCATCTTCACGTTCCTTGTAGCCGGACGGTTCATAAAAAATCGACTGGCCTATTTTTTTAGTCGACTGTTATTTTGATAGGACCACATGTGGTGGTGTGCTGGAGGAGTACCTGCATTTCCCAGCCTTCCCTGTGCTCATATATTACAAAATCATACGGAGTAGAATCTAATTTTGTTTGCCATGCAATGTTGTAGAGCTATCATATGTCTCCTGCATTTATTTTTCAGCCACCTGATATCTGCTACTTTTACAGTGAACTAGTTCTGCACACACTTGACCCATACTCTCACTATTGTTTTTTTATGCATGGGTATTTCAGACTCTGGCTTGACAGAAGCACGAAATAAAAGAGAGAAGTCGCTCCTGTTTTCTACATTGGCAGGCAAGACATGTCTCGGCACTTTATGTTGGGAAACGTAGCATGGAAAACAAAAAAGATTCTACGCTCACGCAATGATCTATCCATGGAGATGCATAGCAATGAGGGAGAGAGTGTGTCTACTCACCCTCGTAGACTATAAGCGGAAGCGTTTCACAACGCGGTTGATGTAGTCGAACTTTCTTCGTGCTCCAATGATCAAATACCGAACGTATGGCACCTCCGAGTTCTGCACACGTTCAGCTCGGTGACGTCCCTTGCTTTCTTGATCCAGCAAGGTGTCGAGGAAGTGGATGAGTTCCGTCAGCACGACGGCGTGGTGACGGTGATGGTGAAGTGATCCTTGTAGGTCTTCGCCTAAGCACTGCGAGAATATGACCGGGGGTGTAAATTGTGGAGGGGGGCGCCACACACGGCTAACAATTGATGTTGTGTGTTCTACGTGCCCTCCTCCCCACATATATATAGGTGGGAGGGGAGGAGAGGCAGCCAGGGGGCGCCACAAGTAGGATCCGAATCCTACATGGGGTTTCCCCAAGTGGCACCCCTTTCCTTTTTCCACCGGAGAAGAAAGGAAGGGGGAAGAAGAGAAGGAAGGGGGGCGAATGTCGGTGTCAAAACCGGCCGATCTCAGGTAGGGGGTGTGGGTGTCAAAATCGGCCGATCTCGAGTAGGGGGTCCCAAACTGTGCGTCCGAGGATCGAAGGTAACAGGGGACAAAGGGGACACAATGTTTACCCAGGTTCGGGCCCTCTTAATGGAGGTAAAACCCTACTTCCTGCTTGATTGAATTTGATGAGTATATGGTTACAAGAGTTGATCTACCTCGATATCATAATGGCCAAACCATAGATGTCTAGCCTATATGAATTCTGATAGCCTCTGCGGACTAAACCCTCTGGTTTATATAGACACCGGAGGGGCCTAGGGTTGTACAGAGTCAGCTTGCAAAAGAAGGAAATTACATATCCAGACGCCAATCTTGCCATCCACGCATAGGAGAGTCCTATCCGGACACGGGGAAGGCCTTCTACCTTGTGTCTTCACGGCCCATCAGTCCGACCCATATCACACAGCCCGAACACCCGAGGACCCCCTAATCCAGGACTCCCTCAGTAGCCCCTGAACCAGTCTTCAATGACGATATGTTCGGCATGCAGATTGTCTTCGGCATTGCAAGGCGGGTTCCTCCTCCCGAACACTTCATAGCAATCTTCTGAATTAAAGAACTGTGTACGGCTCTGCATGACAGTCACAACCCTCAAGGCAAAATATTTAATCAAAATAATGTCTGTCAACTGGTAACTTTTCCGGTGAAACACCACATCTGGCCTCTTTAACATTTCGAACCTTTTTTGGCCTCCCGCTTCGCGTTTCGAGGCGTGACCTCTATTGACATGTCTTGTCAGAACAGAGATCATGTCCGCTTATAGCGGGATCCTCATCAATACGGGTTTGGGTAATCCAACCGTGCCATTCGCACGACCCCTTGGAAACAGGCGAGTCTTAAGGCTTGAGGGGGGCGCTTGATATCCACTGCCTATATAAGTGGATAAAGATCCCTCTTTTCTCCCCACGCCTTCTTCCTTCTCCTGCTTTCCCATCCTCAAGCTCCAGCCCCCAAGTTCCAATATTTCCCACCGCTACCAACCTCTCCATCCATGTCTGGATCTGGCTCGAAGGGCAAGTGGGAGGCCTCGTCCGTCACGGAGAAGGATGTCAAGGAGCTCCGGGAAGCGAGGTACCTGTCTGCGGACATCGCACACAGGCTCCCTGCCAAGGAGCAAGTTATCCCCGCCCCGGAGTCCGGCAAAAGGGTTGTGTTCATCCCTCACTTCCTCCGCGGACTAGGGTTTACTCTTCACCCCTTTGTCCGCAGCCTCATGTTCTATTACGGGCTAGATTTCCATGATCTAGCCCCAAATTCTTTCCTCCACATCTCGGCGTTTATCTCGTGTGCGAGGCGCTACTCCGCATCCCCCCACACTTCGGCCTATGGCTAAAAGTCTTCAATGTGAAGCCGAAGGTGGTCGACGGGCAGCATGCGGACTGAGGCAGCGCCATGGTGAGCAAGCTCCCCAACACCACTTGGCCTATAGGGGCCTTCATGGAGACCATCAAGGTGTGGCAGCAGGAGTGGTTCTACATCACCGAACCCCGCGGCGCCAGATGGGCGGCCACTCCTGAGTTTAGATCCGGACCCCCTATGCGGCTCGCGTCGTGGACCAACAAGGGTATGGACTGGGGGTCGACCGCGGAAGTGCTCACGCTGCAAAAGCACATCAAAAACATGATAAGCAAGAACACCAGTCTCACTGACGTGATTCAGGTGATGCTCTTCCGCCGGATCCTCCCCTGCCAACTCCGGCCTCTCCATATGTGGGAGTTCAATCCGGAAGGTCCCCGGACCCTGCAGCACTTCTTCAAGACAATACACGAAGAGATCTGGAAGCTGCTCTTCAAGGCCCAGAAGACGTGGCCGAAGAAGAACGAAGACATCAGCCTCGACAGCGTGAATCCAGCCACTCCGGTAAGCGTGTTATTAGAACATACACTTGGTCCACAAATTCTTAGACATAATGAGTTTCCGTCCCTCTCACAGGGCTGGACAGCGAAGGCGGAGCGGATCAAGTGTCCGGCACTGCTGCCTGAAGATCCGGCCACACCCCATCTCACGAGGATGCTGGTTCCGGCACCCTATCAGGCGCCGGAGAAGAAGGCCAAGAAGAAGAGCAAGGAGGCCAAGGGCGGCCTCCGCCGTAAGGGTACTTCGGACGCAGTGTCTGGAGAGATCAAAGTCTCCTCCTCCCACGAGGGAGATGAAGACGAAGAGGAGGAGGAGGAGGAGGCGGAAAGTGACTCTCCCCTCAAGGGGAGGAAAAAGAAAAGGGAAGCCTCCACAGACCCGGAAGAGGGGGCTTCCAAGAGCGAGAAGATAACCCTCTCGGATGGTTCGGATTCGGATGCCGAACACATCCCCAAGAGGTCCCCAGGGCAAAGGCCCTGGCCACATCGTAAGTATCAAAGGATACTTTACAGATATATGGTCTTTTATGGTTTTAATATAACTTATTATGTTGTGTGTATTTCAGTCCAGCCCGCGACCTCCCCCAACCATCGCTATCTGAGGGGAACTCTCTGGCACCAGAGATGGTGGAGAGTGAGACGCCTCCACCAGCCTCTCTGTCGATCATCGCGGATGACACCGAGGTGTTGTCCTGAAGGACCTCTCCAGGCCGCAGAGAGGTGGGCAAGGCTACCGAAACGGCGCCCGAGGGTAATACCTTGGCTGCCGAAGACATGGGGGGTGCGACCCCCATGGCGACCGACGGCGGGGGACCTGACCAGCCCGGCCCCCAGCCGGACATCCTTCCGATGACCCATGCGGCTCCGGAATCAGGCGAGTAGCCCCCTTTGAAGGAGTGGGGGAGCATCAGCTCCGGTGGCAACCTCCACTAATCTGGAGGCGCCGAATGCTCTGGTACAAGCACTACAATGTGCTGCCATTGTGGAGGAGCACCGCACCCTAATGGGTTCTGTGGTCGAGAAGGTTCAGTCCGCCAAGAGCAGGCTGAACGAAGCCTTCACCAGCCTACTAACAGGCTTCGAGGTATGCGACGTAATACTCTTAGACGCTTTTCATATGAAGGAAATATACCTGTATATAGATAGTAGCCCCTGAGACTCTGTTCGGTTTTTGAAAAAGGCCGAGCATAGGATCGAGTAGTATTCGATAGAGGTGACGTACTTATCTATTTTATAACAGGCTTCCCTGTTGGCGGCAACCGCCTAGGCCGCTGAAGTTTCCGACCTCAATCGGAGACAAGCTGACTGATGATGAGATCGACCGCGTTAAACAAGCGGTTCGATGAGGTGCAAGGTATGTGCGTATTTTGAAAAGAGTTTGATCATATATATTGAAGTGATATGCAAAGTCAGAGGGTAACACATGTACTGCTTTGATTATCAATGCAGGTAGCGCGGCCGAGGTCGAGTCCCTCAAGTGCGCCCTTTCCCAAGCCAAGGAGGAGGCGAAGGCGAGCAAGGAGGCCGCTGACAAGGCGGCTGCGGATTTAAAGACCGAATAGGTTGCCTGCCGCCAGTATGAGGAGAGGTGGCCGAGGTGGAGCAAGAGCTGAAGGACCCCACCGGCAAGTGCGAGGCCTTGGAGGAGAAGAATACGGCCCAAGCGGCCGATCTCGCCAAGGCCCTTTAGGAGGTCAAAGAAGCACGGACTAAGGCCCGGGGTGCTCAGGAGGAGATTCGGCAGGCCAAACAGATAGCGGCTGGTAAGCCCTTTCTCTTGCAGAGTATATTTGGGGGTTAGAGATATGCCTTGCTCACTCGACTATGGAGTTCTCCAGACACCTTTGCGGATCTTCCGAGGAGTGCCACCGACGCCGCGCAATTCTTCAGAGCCCAGGAGGGGAGCTCAACGGAGAAGCTCTTCTGGTCACAGTTCCTGGCACCGGAACACCCGATGCTTTTGAAAACCAGATGAAGCAACTGGCGGAGCTGCATAGGATGTCCGCCTTGGCCATGAAGGATGTCATAGTCTGGCTGTGGCCAACCGAACCCATTCCTAGCAGCTACTTCGGCCTGGTGAAGCGACTCGTCGACGCGCTGCCCCGGGTTGAAGCCGTAAAGTGCTCGACATGCATAGAGGGTGCGCGGATGGACTTTGCCCGTGTCATGATGCATTGGGCGAAGATGAAGGCCACCGTCGTGGCGACCGAGGGCCCAACCGAAGGCAAGGACCACCGCAAGCCGGAGCGGTATTTTGACGACGTCCTGGAGGGTGCCCGATTAGTAGAGGGCCAATGCTCAAAGGATATCATGTTTGAATGAATGTAGTATATTTGTCCAGACTTTTTGTTATGAACCATGGCTTGTAATATGTGTATGCTTTTATCTAAAATTACTTTCCTCCTGTGCGGCAGTTTTTTAATCTTGAGAGTTTGCCAGTCGTCGGCTTCAGCCCCACGTAAATGCTACGGGGGTGTTCGGAATAGCGCACAATCACACTTGACCCAACGTCTTGGTCCATGAAGGAGGTGTCTCCGTAGCGAACCAGGCAATCAGACTATGCGGCTTTATCACTTTCACTTAGCCATAGGAGTTTGACGGTGGGACTAAGTACTAGCCCCTGGTGCATATGCGGCTATCCGAACTGGGATGCCTTAGGCGCGTGACTGGACGAAGGCCAGTCCTTCGTATAATACGGAAGAAATTGCAAGAGATTTATAGCAAGTTGCCGAATCGCCGACCAGCTCTTGCCATATCATGACAATCAGTTTTCAGCTTTCTCTACTGAGGTGTTTGACCAGACGAACCAGAAACACAATCGCAGTAGTTCTCCCTTACTACCCTAGCCGAACAAGCGGAACGTAAGGTAGTAATCACAGGAGCCGGGCAACCCAACTATTGACCAAAGACATGATTCGGAGCTGATGCATATAATGCAATATTCGGGACGCCAAAGTATACTCTAAAAGTGTTCGGACTTTTTGAAAATATGTGTGGCCGAATAGTGCCCCTGGCAGTTAAGCCATACCAAAGTATATATGGCAATCCGATGCCAAGAAGGAATATAGATTTGTGAAATAAACCAATACCGAACAGGGGTTGGTGAAAAACTGTTTCCATTATAATCTGATTGATACATCAAAACATGCTATTACAGATAATTCCATAAAGATCAAGGCTATTTTACATGCTGAAATTTGTACACAAGGGGAAGATGTATACGGGGCCTAAAAAAGAAGGTAGTATTGAAGATCTCATTGATGCCCTGCCGCACGTCTGTGCCGTTTCTCCTTGGTAGAAAAATCCTTTGAGAGGAGCAGTCCAGGGTCGTTTATACGAAAGGGGCCCGGAAAGAGCCCTTGCACGACTGTAGGATAGCTAGGTTTTAATGCACCTATGGTATGGGAAAAAGATCAAAGAAGAAAGGTTAAGGTCAAATAGGGTCAAGCCGCACTATAGACCTTGTCCGCAGTGTGCCTCCGTCGTTGCCCATGGTATTTTGAGTGCATAATTATGCACACGCGGTACATATGCCGCGGTTGTGTGGGGAGATTGACGGAGGCGATACTGCTTGTCTAGCTCTGGATCCACGGAGCTGTCATTCTGCGGAGTAGGCCGGACTCGCTTAACGGTGTCCGAGGCCTTGATGGTTGATTATTTATTTGGCTTGATGAGGCCGCTCTGTACCTCGGCTGCAAGGGCCGCGGTGTGCTCCTCAGTATGGAGGGAGCGCTCCATGTTTCCATTGACTGTGATAACGCCGCGGGGTCTAGGCATTTTGAGCTTTAAGTAAGCATAATGCAGGACTTTATTGAAGCGGGCGATGGTGGTTCATCCGAGCAGTTCGTGATAACCACTGCGGAAGGGGACAATGTCGAAGATCAAGTCTTTGCTTTGGAAGTTAGCCGGTGAACCGAAGACTAATTCCAATGTTAATGAACCCCTGAAGCGGGCCTCGACGCCGGGTATCACTCCTTTAAAGGTGGTGTTACTAGGCTTGATTCTTGACGGGTCAATACCCATTTTACGGACAGTGTCTTGATAGATTAGGTTAAGACTGCTGCCGCCGTCCATAAGGACTCGAGTGAGATGGTATCCGTTGATGATTGGATCGAGGACCAGGCCTGCCGAACCTCCATGACGGATATTGGTCGGGTGGTCCCTGCGATCGAAGGTGATCGGACAAGCCGACCACGGGTTGAATTTAGGGGCGACATGCTCTACGGCGTAGACGTCCCTTAGTGGGCGCTTGCGCTCCCTTTTGGGGATATGCGTGACAGATATCATATTCACTGTTTTCACCTCAGGGGGAAATTTCTTTTGTCCCCCTGCGTTCGGTGGGCGGGGCTCATCATCGTCCTCGCTTGGCGGCCCTTTCCCCTTATGTTCGATATTTAACTTACCGACCTGTTTGCAGACCCAATAGTTTCTGTTGGAATGATTGGCAGGCTTGTCAGGGGTGCCATGAATCTGGCAAGGCCGATCGAGTATTTTGTCCAAATTAGATGGTCCATCTCTATTCCCTTTGAATGGCTTCTTTCGCTGACCGGATTTAGTGCCGCTGAATCCGGCGTTAACCACTGTTTCCTCAGTCTCTTCATTGTTGTTTCGACGCTTATGTTTGTTGCATCGTGGCCTGCTGTTGCCATCCCTGGCTCGGAGGTGCCAGGGTCATTGGTACTGTTGCTTCTACGAGCCAACCAGCCGTCTTCTCCTGCGCAAAAGCGGGTCATGAGTGCGGTAAGAGCTGCCATAGACTTCGGCTTTTCCTGACCGAGGTGTTGGGCGAGCCATTCGTCGCAGACGGTATGTTTAAAGGCCGCGAGGGCTTCGGCGTCTGGATAGTCGACGATTTGGTTCTTTTTAATTAAGAACCTAGTCCAGAGTTTGCGAGCTGACTCTCCAGGTTGCTGGTCTATATGACTGAGGTCATCGGCATCTGAAGGCCAGACATAGGTACCTTGGAAGTTGTCTCAAAAGGCATCCTCCAAATCTTCGCAGCTACCAATGGAGTTCTTTGGGAGCCTGTTTAACCAGTACCGTGCTGGCCCCTTTAGCTTTAGGGGAAGGTATTTAATGGCGTGGAGGTTGTTGCCATGAGCCATGTGAATATGGAGAAGAAAATCTTCAATCCATACAGCGGGCTTTGTCGTTCTGTCGTATGCTTCAATGTTTACGGGTTTGAACCCATCTGGGAACTGATGCTACATTACCTCATCGGTGAAGCACAAGGGGTGTGCGGCGCCTCTGTATCGGGCAATGTCACGAGGAGCTCGGATGACATCCGTATTCGGTTTTCTGCCCGGGTTGGGTTGTGCTTGTCACGCCAAACTTGATGGCCGTCGTCTCTTGTTGGAGCACGGCCCCTTGATCCGTGGATTGATCTGGTCTGACCAGCTCTATTGTCTAGGTCCTGACGTAAGTCATAGGTGCAACCTGGGATCGCTACCTCTTTGCCTCAATGGCGGGGTGGCGCGGGCTGATGTTCAGCGTAAGCAGCCGCTTTGTCTCGTCCACGTGGTGGTCGGTCTGGTTCATCAGCATGATTATATCTTGACGGTATTGGCTCAAGGTCCTTGTCATCGAATTGTGGCAGTAGCCGACGCTTCAGATAACTCTTTGTTGGGTGCTGGAGGCCATATTCCTCAGCAGCTAGGACCTGGGTCCATCTGTCCTTGAGCGTATCCTGATCAGCCCGAAGCTGTTGCTGTTTCTTTGGAGGCTCCTCGCCGTGGCGATGAGCTATCGCTTAAAGCGTTCTTGCTCAGGGGGTTCCTCTGGCATGATGAAATCTTCGTTGCTGAGGCTGACTTCTTCCTCGGAGGCCGGTAGATAGTTACTATCCTCCGAATCCTCGTTCTCGGCAAGTTTGTCTAGATTGACTTGTCCGTCTTCCCAATCATCATGTTCTGTGGCAGGCTCGATGGGGTGGTCGGAGTCTTCGGCATTCTCCGGAGTGTCATTGCCTCCGGTGCCGGTATTACTTTCTTTTTCCCACTGCGATCGTGAACGGCGCCGCTGACGTTGATGCTTTGGTGGTACATTGACGGGCTTGTCCTCGATCGGATCCTGATTGCCATCGTCGTCCTCTTTGGGTGTATCCACCATGTATACGTCGTATGTAGAAGTGGCGGTCCAACGCCCAGTGATAGGCGGGTTTTGGCCTGGTTCGGCTTCGGCATCATCGTCCAAACCGTCGATGTCTTCGGAGGCGTAGTCGAGCATGTCATTTAGGTCTTTGACAGTGTCTACCAAGTGGGTGGTGGGTGGGACGCAAAATTCCCTGCACTCAGCCCCTAGTTCGGGCTGGGCGTAGTTCGGAAGTGATACTTTCGTAATGGAGAGGGATCGCATTAAGTCCAAGGCCTCTCTTAGGAGCGAAGGCCGGACGGGGAACCGAGGGCCTGTGGGGCCGGGCATGGTACATGCCACTAGGCCATGCTCGATGAGCGCAGACTTTGAGAGTTCGGAGCTAGCTTCCAGAGGTGAGTTCGGATCTCCGATGATAGGGAGAGTCCTGCTTGATTCCAGGCTTGCCGACAATGTAGCCACCTCTGAGTCTCCGGCAGGGTGTTGCATAGCAGGGGAGAGTCCGGTGGATTTAAAACTCCCATCTTCGGATGAGGTGGTCTGCTCTGGATCTAAGGCCAGGGCAGGGATGATTGCTGACTGATGTCTACCACACAACCTTCTTCTTGTAGACGTTATTGGGCCTCCAAGTGCAGAGGTTTGTAGGACAGTAGCAAATTTCCCTCAAGTGGATGACCTAAGGATTATCAATCCGTGGGAGGCGTAGGATGAAGATGGTCTCTCTCAAACAACCCTGCAACCAAATAACAAAGAGTCTCTTGTGTCCCCAACACACCCAATACAATGGTAAATTGTATAGGTGCACTAGTTCGGCGAAGAGATGGTGATACAAGTGCAATATGGATGGTAGATATAGGTTTTTGTAATCTAAAATTATAAAAACAGCAAGGTAACTAATGATAAAAGTGAGCGTAAACGGTATTGCAATGCTAGGAAATAAGGCCTAGGGTTCATACTTTCACTAGTGCAAGTTCTCTCAACAATAATAACATAATTGGATCACATAACTATCCCTCAACATGCAACAAAGAGTCACTCCAAAGTCACTAATAGCGGAGAACAAACGAAGAGATTATGGTAGGGTACGAAACCACCTCAAAGTTATTCTTTCCGATCAATCCATTGGGCTATTCCTATAAGTGTCACAAACAGCCCTAGAGTTCGTAGTAAAATAACACCTTAAGACACACATCAACCAAAACCCTAATGTCACCTAGATACTCCAATGTCACCTCAAGTATCCGTGGGTATGATTATACGATATGCATCACACAATCTCAGATTCATCTATTCAACCAACACATAGAACCTCAAAGAGTGCCCCAAAGTTTCTACCAGAGAGTCAACACGAAAACGTGTGCCAACCCCTATGCATAGGTTCATGGGCGGAACCCGCAAGTTGATCACCAAAACATACATCAAGTGAATCAATAGAATAACCCATTGTCACCACGGTTATCCCACACAAGACATACATCAAGTGTTCTCAAATAATTAAAGACTCAATCCGATAAGATAACTTCAAAGGGAAAACTCAATCCATTACAAGAGAGTAGAGGGGGAGAAACATCATAAGATCCAACTATAATAGCAAAGCTCGCGATACATCAAGATCATGCCGAATCAAGAACACGAGAGAGAGAGATCAAACACATAGCTACTGGTACATACCCACAGCCCCGAGGGTGAACTACTCCCTCCTCATCATGGAGAGCGCCGGGATGATGAAGATGGCCACCGGTGAGGGTTCCCCCCTCCGGCAGGGTGCCGGAACAGGGTCCCGATTGGTTTTTGGTGGCTACAGAGGCTTGCGGCGGCGGAACTTCCAATCTATTCTGTTCCTCGAAGGTTTTAGGGTATATTGGTATATATATAGGAGGAAGAAATATGTTAGGGGAGCCACGAGGGGCCCACGAGGGTGGAGGGCGCGCCCCCTGCCTCGTGCCTTCCTCGTTGATCCCCTGACATTCACTCCAAGTCTCCTGGATTGCTTTCTTTCCAAAAATAACTTTCCCGAAGGTTTCATTCCGTTTGGACTCCGTTTGATATTCCTTTTCTTTGAAACACTGAAACAAGGGAAAAAACAGAAACTGGCACTGGGCTCTAGGTCAATAGGTTAGTCCCAAAAGTAATATAAAAGTGCATAATAAAGCCCATAAACATCCAAGACGGATAATATAATAGCATGAATACTTCATAAATTATAGATACGTTGGAGACGTATCAGCATCCCCAAGCTTAATTCCTGCTCGTCCTCGAGTAGGTAAATGATAAAAGAAAGAATTTATGAAGTGTGAATGCTAGCAGGTGCATAAGTTTGATCAATGGTAATTTCAATCACCTTTTCTAGCATCATTATATGTCATAACAGTAGTTCAACTCATAGAAATTTTCATGGTCGAGTAACAAGCTATTCACATGTTAAAGTATAGATCATAAACTTTCTTGAAAACTAACAAACCGTGTTATTAGTCATCAAACAATTACAGTTCATCTTATTTTCAGGAAGAGTCTATGTCAGAGCTTTGATTCAGCAAACTTCACATACTCAACTATCTTTTAGTCTTCCATGATTGCTACCACTCAAAGCATATTTTTAGAACAAATAGCATCCATCGAACACAGAGAAAGATAGGGGCTTAATGTTTCGCCTCCCAACTCATTTATCATATAGATAATTGTCAACAATAATAATTCATGATCAAATATATTTGAATGGCCATATATGCTCAGATCTTTCCATCACATGATGCTTTCCAACTAAAGAGTAGGTTGGAATGAGAAGGAATACTACTGACTCTTGCATAAAAGTAAAAGATAGGCCCTTCGCAGAGGGAAGCAGGGATTTGCAGAGGTGCCAGAGCTCGAAACAAAAACAGAGATGAAAATAATTTTGAGAGGTATGCTTTCATTATCAACATAACGACCAAGAGTTCCCAATATCTTCCATACTAGATACATTATAGGCGGTTCCCATGCAGAAAGGTAAAGTTTTTACTCCCCCTCCACCAACATTCACACTCCACGGCTTGTCCGAAACAATGGGTGCCGTCCAACTATCAACATTCCTGGGGGAGTTTTGTTTAAATTATTTGTGATTTTGTTTTTGATCTTTTGATCATAGGACTGGGCATCCCAGTTACCAGCCATTTTCTCATGAATGATGAGCGCAGTCCACTCATCGTGAGAATAACCCACCTAGCATGGAAGATACTGACATCCCCTAGTCGCTAAATGAGCGATTCAGGCATACAAAACAGATTATTATTTGAAGGTTTAGAGTTTGGCACATGCAAATTTACTTGGAACGGCAGGTAAATACCGCATATAGGTAGATATGGTGGACACTCATGGAAGGAAATTGGTTCAAGGAATTTGGAGGCACAAGCAGTATTCCCGCTTAGTACAGAAATTTTGGCTAGCAAAGGATTCTAAATAGCAAGCACCACATGTTAGAGGATCCATAACAATATAACTTCTATACAAATATACCCAAGCATAAATCATTATGTTGTCTTCCTTGTCCAACTTCAACTAATTTGCTCAGGTTTGAAAATAATTAATGGGGATCACAATCATAGAAGATGTCCAAGATAGTATATTTATATGTGAAATCTCTCTTCCTTCAATATTCTTTCATGAATTGTTCAAGTGACCAATACAATGTTTGCTAACCTTCAAAAAATTTACCACCTCTACTTCTCATATGTGAAGGCATTACTCCCCATGGGATAAGCATATGAAACATATATAATTTCAGATTTATGATATTCAAATCATTCAACTATTTACTCAAAGGATATAAGTGAAGCACACGAGTAAATGACAAACTACTCCAAAAAGATATAAGTGAAGATCAATGAGTAGTTAAATAATTATGTAGCTATGTGAAGACTCTTTCTCATTTAAGAATTTCAGATCTTTGGATTTTATTCAAACAGCAAGCAAAACAAAAGAAAATAAAATGACGCTCCAAGCAAAACACATATCATGTGGTGAATAAAATATAGCTCCAAGTAAAGTTACCGATGAACAAAGACTAAAGAGGGGATGCCTTCCGGGGCATCCCCAAGCTTAGGCTCTTGGTTGTCCTTGAATATTACCTTGGGGTGCCTTGGTCATCCCCAAGCTTAGGCTCTTTCCACTCCTTATTCCATAGTCCATCAAATCTTTACCCAAAACTTGAAACTTCACAACACAAAACTCAACAGAAAACTCGTGAGCTCCGTTAGCGAAAGAAAACAAAACACCACTTCAAGCTACTGTAATGAACTCATTCTTTATTTTTATTGGTGTGAAACCTACTGTATTCCAAATTCTCTATGTTTTATAAACTATTTTACTAGCCATAGATTCATCAAAATAAGCAAACAACACATAGAAAACAGAATCTGTCAAAAACAGAACGGGCTGTAGTAATCTGTAACTAACGCAAACTTCTGGAACTCCAAAAATTCTAAAATAAATTGGTGGACATGAGGAATTTGTCTAGTAATCATTTTCAAAAACAATCAACTAAATATCACTCTCCAGTAAAAAGTTTTAGCTAATCTCGTGAGCACTAAAGTTTCTGTTTTTTTTACAGTATGATCATAAATACTTCACCCAAGTCTTCCCAAAGGTTCTACTTGGCACAAACACTAACTAAAACACAAAACCACATCTAAACAGAATCTAGATGGATTATTTATTCCTAAACAGAACAAAAAAGCAAGAAACTAAAATAAAATTGGGTTGCCTCCCAACAAGCGCTAACGTTTAACGCCCCTAGCTAGGCATGATGATTTCAATGATGCTCGCATAAAAGATAAGAGTTGAAACATAAAGAGAGCATCACGAAGAATATGACTAGCACATTTAAGTCTAACCCACTTCCTATTCATAGGGATTTTGTGATCAAACAACTTATGGGAACAATAATCAACTAGCATAGGAAGGCAAAACAAGCATAACTTCAAAACTTTAAGCACATAGAGAGGAAACTTGATATTATTGCAATTCCTACAAGCATAAATTCCTCCCTCATAACAATTTTAAGTAGCATCATGAATGAATTCAACAATATAACCAGAACCTAACGCATTCTTTTCATGATCTACAAGCATAGAATTTTTACTACTCTCCACATAAGCAAAATTCTTCTCATTCGGAATTGTGGGAGTTTCATAAGAGACTTGAATACTATAAATTGTTTCCACTTAAAAAGAGTAATGTTCAGAAAAAGGGTAATCATAATCATGACAAGTTTTATAAATATAATCATCACTACTCTTTATAGCATAAGTTTCATCACAATAATCATCATAAGTAGCAACTTTGTTCTCATCATAATCAATTGAAACCTCTTCCGAAATAGTGGATTCATCACTAAATAAAGTCATGACCTCTCCAAATCCACTTTCATAAACATTATAAGATTCAACATCCTCCAAAATATTGGGATCATTACTTCCTAAAGTTGACACTCTTCCAAACCCACTTTCATCAATATAATCATCATAAGTAGGAGGCATACTATCATAACAAATTTGCACATCAAAACTTGGGAGGCTAAAAATATCATCATTAAATATAGCATCCCCAAGCTTGGGACAAACATTAATTGCAACAAATATATTCTCAAAAACATCATATTCTTCAAACATAGCATCCCCAAGCTTGGGCCTTTTCATATCATAAGCATAATCACTCTCATCATTAATAGTATGGATAGCACCAATAGTATAGCAATTATCATGTTCTTCCAAGCAAGTGCCAAAAAGATTTTCAAGATCATAAGAAGTATCATTATCTTCCCAATCATAATCATCACAACAAGCAATAGGCATAACGAGATCATGATCAAGTGCATCATCTTCCACAATTATTTTTGATTCATTTTCATGAGGCACAACAATAATAGGAGCAACATTATTTGGGAGAGACATCTTTTTACCTCTCTTCCCTTTTCTTTTCTTCTTCTTCACCACATCATGTGTGGGTTCAATCCTCTTTTTGGACCTCCTTATTAATGAGATTGGTTGAATAGAAGGCTCCTCCTCGTTACCTGATTCATCATAAGAAATAATAGGACGATATTGGGAAGTCTCTTCCCTTTCATTAGTATTTTCTTCATCTTCTATTTGTTTTCTTTTGTTTATGTAGTTGGCAATATAAGGATTTTCAATGCAATTCACCGCACAATACATATAAATTTCTTCTAGATAAAATGAAGAACTCTATCACGGGAAAATTCTGGAATGACCTTAGTTATAAGTTTCATTTCTTCATAACCCAAGAGAAAACTAAGTTCATTATGATGTGCAAGGGAAATCAAGTCATCGCAATTTTTGGACACGATACGATCATGAAACAATTTGCATTGGGTACTAAAATGATCATGTTCATTGCAAAGTTCACAAGTACGGCTAAGAAAATTTAAATTTTTAGCACAAATATCTAGCCTTTCTTGCAACAATTTAGTTTCTAAATGCTTATGCCTCTTGCAATATCTATCTTCCCTGTTTGGTGTGTACTTGCAAACCCAATACACTCCACAAAAATCAACATGCTTATAAGAGATATTTTCATCATGACTAGTGCAATCATCATTAGTACTATGGATATTCAAGGAGTTCATACTAACAACATTGCAATCATGCTCATCATTCAAAGATTCAGTGCCAAACATTTTAATGCATTCTTCTTCTAACACTTTGGCACAATTTTCCTTTCCATCATACTCACGAAAGATATTAAAAAGATGAAGCGTATGAGGCAAACTCAATTCCATTTTTTTGTAGTTTTCTTTTATAAACTAAACTAGTGATAAAACAAGAAACTAAAAGATTCGATTGCAAGATCTAAAGATATACCTTCAAGCACTCACCTCCCCGGCAACGGCACCAGAAACTGCTTAGTTGACGGGGTGTGAGTGCCGCTTACCTAGCCTCCCCGGCAACGGCGCAAGAAACTGCTTAGTTGACGGGGTGTGAGTGCCGCTTACCTAGCCTCCCCGGCAACGGCGCAAGAAACTGCTTAGTTGACGGGGTGTGAGTGCCGCTTACCTAGCCTCCCCGGCAACGGCGCCAGAAACTGCTTGATGTCTACTACGCAACCTTCTTCTTGTAGACATTGTTGGGCCTCCAAGTGCAGAGGTTTGTAGGACAGTAGCAAATTTCTCTCAAGTGGATGACCTAAGGTTTATCAATCCGTGGGAGGCGTAGGATGAAGATGGTCTCTCTCAAACAACCCTGCAACCAGATAACAAAGAGTCTCTTGTGTCCCCAACACACCCAATACAATGGTAAATTGTATAGGTGCACTAGTTCGGCAAAGAGATGGTGATACAAGTGGAATATGGATGGTAGATATAGGTTTTTGTAATCTGAAATTATAAAAACAGCAAGGTAACTAATGATAAAAGTGAGCGTAAACGGTATTGCAATGCTAGGAAACAAGGCCTAGGGTTCATACTTTCACTAGTGCAAGTTCTCTCAACAATAATAACATAATTGGATCACATAACTATCCCTCAACATGCAACAAAGAGTCACTCCAAAGTCACTAATAGCGGAGAACAAATGAAGAGATTATGGTAGGGTACGAAACCACCTCAAAGTTATTCTTTCCGATCAATCCATTGGGCTATTCCTATAAGTGTCACAAACAGCCCTAGAGTTCGTAGTAAAATAACACCTTAAGACACACATCAACCAAAACCCTAATGTCACCTAGATACTCCAATGTCACCTCAAGTATCCGTGGGTATGATTATACGATATGCATCACACAATCTCAGATTCATCTATTCAACCAACACATAGAACCTCAAAGATTGCCCCAAAGTTTCTACCGGAGAGTCAACACGAAAACGTGTGCCAACCCCTATGCATAGGTTCATGGGCGGAACCCGCAAGTTGATCACCAAAACATACATCAAGTGAATCAACAGAATAACCCATTGTCACCACGGTTATCCCACGCAAGACATACATCAAGTGTTCTCAAATCATTAAAGACTCAATCCGATAAGATAACTTCAAAGGGAAAACTCAATCCATTACAAGAGAGTAGAGGGGGAGAAACATCATAAGATCCAACTATAATAGCAAAGCTCGCGATACATCAAGATCGTGCCGAATCAAGAACACGAGAGAGAGAGAGAGAGATCAAACACATAGCTACTGGTACATACCCTCAGCCCCGAGGGTGAACTACTCCCTCCTCGTCATGGAGAGCGCCGGGATGATGAAGATGGCCACCAGTGCATAATAAAGCCCATAAACATCCAAGACGGATAACATAATAGCATGAATACTTCATAAATTATAGATACATTGGAGACGCATCACTGACTCTCGCACGAGGCCAGATAGTGGATCCGACGGGTTTCCTTCTTGTAGGTGAGGAGCGGTCGGGGCCGAGAATCCTTCGAAGATTAAGTCTCCTCAGATATCAGCGATGTAATTCAGATTTCCGAACCTGATATGATGACCAGGGGCGTAGCTATCGATCTGTTCAAGGTGCTCGATTGAATTGGCACGCAGAGTGAAGCCACCAAACACGAAAAGTTGACCAGGGAGGAAAGTTTCCCCAGAAACAACATCGTTGTTGATGATCAAACGAGCCATCGAGCCTTCTAGCGACGACACAGTGGAACTCTCAATGAAAGCACCAATGTCGGTGTCAAAACCGGCCGATCTCGGGTAGGGGGTCCCGAACTATGCGTCTGAGGATCGAAGGTAACAGGGGACAAACGGGACACAATGTTTACCCAGGTTTGGGCCCTCTTAATGGAGGTAAAACAATACTTCGTGCTTGATTGACTTTGATGAGTATAGGGGTTACAAGAGTTGATCTACCTCGAGATCGTAATGGCTAAACCCTAGATGTCTAGCCTATATGAATTCTGATAGCCTCTATGGACCAAACCCTCCGGTTTATATAGACACCGGAGGGGCCTAGGGTTGTACAGAGTCGGCTTGCAGAAGAAGGAAATTACATATCCGGACGCCAATCTTGCCATCCACGCATAGGAGAGTCCTATCCGGACACGGGGGAAGGCCTTCTACCTTGTGTCTTCACAACCCATCAATCCGGCCCATATCACACAGCCCGGACACCCGAGGACTCCCTAATCCAGGACTCCCTCAGGGGGTCCCGAACTGTGTGTCTGAGGATCGAGGGTAAGAAGGGACAAGTAGGACCCAATGTTTACCCAGGTTCGGGCCCTCTTAATGGAGGTAAAACCCTACGTCCTGCTTGATTGTATTTGCTGAGTATAGGGGTTAGAAGAGTTGATCTACCTCAAGATCGTAATGGCTAAACCCTAGCTTTCTAGCCTATGAGAATTCTGATAGCCTCTACGGACTAAACCCTCCGGTTTATATACACCGGAGGGGCCTAGGGTTGTACAGAGTGTTGGAAATATGCCCTAGAGGCAATAATAAAATGGTTATTATTATATTTCCTTGTTCATGACAATTGTCTATTGTTCATGCTATAATTGTGTTATCCGGAAATCGTAATACATGTGTGAATACATAGACCACAACATGTCCCTAGTGAGCCTCTAGTTGACTAGCTCGTTGATCAACAGATAGTCATGGTTTCCTGACTATGGACATTGAATGTCATTGATAATGGGATCACATCATTAGGAGAATGATGTGATGGACAAGACCCAATCCTAAGCATAGCACAAGATCGTGTAGTTCGTTTGCTAGAGCTTTTCCAAATGTTAAGTATCATTTCCTTAGACCATGAGATTGTGCAACTCCCGGATACCATAGGAGTGGTTTGGGTGTGCCAAACGTCACAACGTAACTGGGTGGCTATAAAGGTGCACTACGGGTATCTCCGAAAGTGTCTGTTGGGTTGGCACAAATCGAGACTGGGATTTGTCACTCCGTATGACGGAGAGGTATCTCTGGGCCCACTCGGTAATGCATCATCATAATGAGCTCAATGTGACCAAGTGTTTGGTCATGGGATCATGCATTACGGTACGAGTAAAGTGACTTGCCGGTAACGAGATTGAACAAGGTATTGGGATACCGATGATCGAATCTCGGGCAAGTAACGTACCGATTGACAAAGGGAATTGTATATGGGATTGATTGAATCATCGACATCGTGGTTCATCCGATGAGATCATCGTGGAACATGTGGGAGCCAACATGGGTATCCAGATCCCGCTGTTGGTTATTGACCGGAGAGTCGTCTCGGTCATGTCTGCATGTCTCCCGAACCCGTAGGGTCTACACACTTAAGGTTCGGTGACGCTAGGGTTGTAGAGATATTAGTATGCGGTAACCCAAAAGTTGTTCGGAGTCCCGGATGAGATCCCGGACATCACGAGGAGTTCCGGAATGGTCCGGAGGTAAAGATTTGTATATAGGAAGTCCAGTTTCGGGGGTCACCGGTATTGTACCGGGACCACCGGAAGGGTCCCGGGGGTCCACCGGGTGGGGCCACCTATCCCGGAGGGCCCCATGGGCTGAAGTGGGAAGGGAACCAGCCCCTGTTGGGCTGGTGCACCCCCCATGGGCCTCCCCCTTCGCCTAGGGTTGGAAACCCTGGGGGTGGGGGCGCCCCACCTGACTTGGGGGGCAAGTCCCCCCCTTGGCCGCCGCCCCCCCCTTGAGATGGGATCTCCAGGGGCCGGCGCCCCCCAGGGCCCCTATATAAAGGGGGGGGAGGGAGGGCTGCGCACCCAAGCCCCTGGCGCCTCCCTCTCCCTCCCGTGACACCTCTCCCTCTCTCGCTGAGCTTGGCGAAGCCCTGCCGAGATCCCCGCTGCTTCCACCACCACACCGTCGTGCTGCTGGATCTCCATCAACCTCTCCTTCCCCCTTGCTGGATCAAGAAGGAGGAGACGTCTTCCCCAACCGTACGTGTGTTGAACGCGGAGGTGCCGTCCGTTCGGCACTAGGATCATCGGTGATTTGGATCACGACGAGTACGACTCCATCAACCCCGTTCTCTTGAACGCTTCCGCTCGCGATCTACAAGGGTATGTAGATGCACTCCTCTCTCTCGTTGCTAGATGACTCCATAGATTGATCTTGGTGATGCGTAGAAAATTTTAAATTTCTGCTACGATCCCCAACAGTGGCATCATGAGCTAGGTCTATGCGTAGTTTCTATGCACGAGTAGAACACAAACTTGTTGTGGGCGTAGATGTTGTCAATTTTCTTGCCACTACTAGTCTTATCTTGTTTCGTCGGCATCGTGGGATGAAGCGGCCCGGACCGACCTTACACGTACGCTTACGTGAGATAGGTTCCACCGACTGACATGCACTAGTTGCATAAGGTGGCTAGCGGGTGTCTGTCTCTCCCACTTTAGTCGGAACGGATTCGATGAAAAGGGTCCTTATGAAGGGTAAATAGAAATTGGCATATCACGTTGTGGTTTTGGCGTAGGTAAGAAACGTTCTTGCTAAGAAACCTATAGTAGCCACGTAAAAACTTGCAACAACAATTAGAGGACGTCTAACTTGTTTTTGCAGCATATGTCGTGTGATGTGATATGGCCAAAAGGATGTGATGAATGATATATGTGATGTATGAGATTGATCATGTTCTTGTAATAGGAATCACGACTTGCATGTCGATGAGCATGACAACCGGCAGGAGCCATAGGAGTTGTCTTAATTTATTTATGACCTGCGTGTCAACATATAACGTCATGTAAATTACTTTACTTTATTGCTAAACCGTTAGCCATAGTAGTAGAAGTAATAAATGATGAGACAACTTCATGAAGACACGATGATGGAGATCATGGTGTCATGCCGGCGATGACGATGATCATGGCGCCCCGAAGATGGAGATCAAAAGGAGCAAAATGATATTGGCCATATCATGTCACTATTTTATTGCATGTGATGTTTATCATGTTTTACATCTTATTTGCTTAGAATGACGGTAGCTTAAATAAGATGATCCCTCGCAATAATTTCAAGAAAGTGTTCCCCCTAACTGTGCACCGTTGCGGAGGTTCGTTGTTTCGAAGCACCACGTGATGATCGGGTGTGATAGATTCTAATGTTCGAATACAACGGGTGTAAACCAGATTTACACACGCAATACACTTAGGTTGACTTGACGAGCCTAGCATGTACAGACATGGCCTCGGAACACGGAAGACCGAAAGGTCGAGCATGAGTCGTATAGAAGATACGATCAACATGAAGATGTTCACCGATGTTGACTAGTCCGTCTCACGTGATGATCGGACACGGCCTAGTTGACTCGGATCATGTTTCACTTAGATGACTAGAGGGATGTCTATCTGAGTGGGAGTTCATTGAATAATTTGATTAGATGAACTTAATTATCATGAACTTAGTCTAAAATCTTTACAATATGTCTTGTAGATCAAATGGCCCACGCTAATGTTGCCCTCAACTTCAACGCGTTCCTAGAAAAAACCAAGCTGAAAGATGATGGCAGCAACTATACGGACTGGGTCCGGAACCTGAGGATCATCCTCATAGCTGCCAAGAAAGATTATGTCCTAGAAGCACCGCTAGGTGACGCACCCATCCCAAAGAACCAAGACGTTATGAACGCTTGGCAGCAGCGTGCTGATGATTACTCCCTCGTTCAGTGCGGCATGCTTTACAGCTTAGAACCGGGGCTCCAAAAGCGTTTTGAGCAACACGGAGCATATGAGATGTTCGAAGAGCTGAAAATGGTTTTCCAAGCTCATGCCCGGGTCGAGAGATATGAAGTCTCCGACAAGTTCTTCAGTTGTAAGATGGAGGAAAATAGTTCTGTCAGTGAGCACATACTCAAGATGTCTGGGTTACACAACCGCTTGTCTCAGCTGGGAGTTAATCTCCCGGATGACGCGGTCATTGACAGAATCCCTCAGTCGCTTCCACCAAGCTACAAGAGCTTTGTGATGAACTTCAATATGCAGGGGATGGAAAAGACCATTCCTGAGGTATATTCAATGCTGAAATCAGCGGAGGTGGAGATCAAAAAGGAACATCAAGTGTTGATGGTGAATAAAACCACTAAGTTCAAGAAAGGCAAGGGTAAGAAGAACTTCAAGAAGGACGGCAAGGGAGTTGCCGCGCCCGGTAAGCCAGTTGCCGGGAAGAAGCCAAAGAATGGACCCAAGCCTGAGACTGAGTGCTTTTATTGCAAGGGAAGTGGTCACTAGAAGCGGAACTGCCCCAAGTACTTAGCGGACAAGAAGGCCGGCAACACCAAAGGTATATGTGATATACATGTTATTGATGTGTACCTGACCAGCACTCGTAGTAGCTCCTGGGTATTTCATACCGGTGCGGTTGCTCATATTTGTAACTCAAAGCAGGAGCTGCGGCATAAATGGAGACTGGCAAAGGACGAGGTGACGATGCGCGTCGGGAATGGTTCCAAGGTCGATGTGATCGCCGTCGGCATGCTACCTCTACATTTACCTACGGGATTAGTTTTAAACCTCAATAATTTTTATTTAGTGCCAGCTTTGAGCATGAACATTGTATCAGGATCTCGTTTAATTCGAGATGGCTACTCATTTAAATCCGAGAATAATGGTTGTTCTATTTATATGAGAGATATGTTTTATGGTCATGCCCCGCTGGTTAATGGTTTATTCTTAATGAATCTCGAACGTAGTGTTACACATATTCATAGTGTGAGTACCAAAAGATGTAAGGTTGATAATGATAGTCCCACATACTTGTGGCACTGCTGTCTTGGTCACATTGGTGTCAAGCGCATGAAGAAGCTCCATGCTGATGGACTTTTAGAGTCTCTTGAGTATGAATCATTTGACACGTGCGAACCATGCCTCATGGGTAAGATGACCAAGACTCCGTTCTCCGGAACAATGGAGAGAGCAACCAACTTATTGGAAATCATACATACTGATGTGTGCGGTCCAATGAGTGTTGAGGCTCGCGGTGGCTATCGTTATGTTCTCACTCTCACTGATGACTTGAGTAGATATGGGTATGTCTACCTAATGAAACACAAGTCAGAGACCTTTGAAAAGTCCAAGGAATTTCAGAGTGAGGTTGAGAATTAACGTGACAGGAAAATAAAATTCTTATGATCAGATCGTGGAGGGGAATATTTGAGTCACGAATTTGGCACACACTTAAGGAAATGTGGAATAGTTTCACAACTCACGCCGCCTGGAACACCTCAGCGAAATGGTGTGTCCGAACGTCGTAATCGCACTCTATTGGATATGGTGCGATCTATGATGTCTCTTACCGATCTACCGCTCTCATTTTGGGGCTATGCTTTAGAGACAGCCGCATTCACTTTAAATAGGGCTCCGTCGAAATCCGTTGAGACGACACCGTATGAATTATGGTTTGAGAAGAAACCTAAGCTGTCGTTTCTTAAAGTTTGGGGATGCGATGCTTATGTCAAGAAACTTCAACCTGAAAAGCTCGAACCCAAGTCGGAAAAATGCGTCTTCATAGGATACCCTAAGGAAACCATTGGGTACACCTTCTACCTCAGATCCGAAGGAAAGATCTTCGTTGCCAAGAACGGGTCCTTTCTGGAGAAAGAATTTCTCTCGAAAGAAGTGGGAGGAAAGTGGAACTTGATGAGGTGACCCCTCTCGAACCAGAAAGTAGCGCAGCACAAGAAAATGTTTCTGTGGTGCCTGCACCGACTAGAGAGGAAGTTAATGATGAAGATCATGATCAAGTTACCACTGAACTTCGTAGGTCCACGAGGACACATTCCACACCAGAGTGGTACGGCAACCCTGTCATGGAAATCATGTTGTTGGACAACCGTGAACCTTCGAACTATGAAGAAGCAATGGCGGGCCCAGATTCCGACAAATGGCTAGAAGCCATGAAATCCGAGATAGGATCCATGTATGAAAACGAAGTATGGACTTTGACTGACTTGCCCGATGATCGGCGAGCCATAGAAAATAAATGGATCTTTAAGAAGAAGACAGACACGGATGGTAATGTGACCATCTATAAGGCTCGACTTGTCGCTAAGGGTTATCGACAAGTTCAAGGGGTTGACTACGATGAGACTTTCTCACCCGTAGCGAAGCTGAAGTCCGTCCGAATCATGTTAGCAATTGCCGCATTCTATGATTATGAGATATGGCAAATGGACGTCAAAATGGCATTCCTTAATGGCTTTCTTAAGGAAGAACTGTATATGATGCAGCCGGAAGGTTTTGTCGATCCTAAGAATGCTAACAAGGTATGCAAGCTCCAGCGCTCCATCTATGGGCTGGTGCAAGCATCTCGGAGTTGGAACATTCGATTTGATATGATGATCAAAGCGTTTGGGTTTACACAGACTTATGGAGAAGCCTGTGTTTACAAGAAAGTGAGTGGGAGCTCTGTAGCATTTCTCATATTATATGTGGATGACATACTGTTGATGGGAAATGATATAGAATTCTTGGGAAGCATAAAGGCCTACTTGAACAAGTGTTTTTCAATGAAGGACCTTGGAGAAGCTGCTTATATATTAGGCATCAAGATCTATAGAGATAGATCAAGACGCCTCATTGGTCTTTCACAAAGCACGTACCTTGACAAGATATTGAAGAAGGTCAATATGGATCAGTCCAAGAAGGGGTTCTTGCCTGTATTGCAAGGTGTGCAATTGAACACGGCTCAATGCCCGACCACGGCAGAAGATAGAGAAAAGATGAGTGTCTTCCCCTATGCCTCGACCATAGGGTCTATTATGTATGCCATGCTGTGTACCAGACCTGATGTAAACCTTGCCGTAAGTTTGGTAGGAAGGTACCAAAGTAATCCCGGCATGGAACACTGGACAGCAGTCAAGAATATCCTGAAGTACCTGAAGAGGACTAAGGATATGTTTCTCGTTTATGGAGGTGATGAAGAGCTCGTCGTAAAGGGTTACGTCGATGCTAGCTTCGACACAGATCTGGATGACTCTAAGTCACAAACCGGATACGTGTATATTTTGAATGGTGGGGCAGTAAGCTGGTGCAGTTGCAAGCAAAGCGTTGTGGCGGGATCTACATGTGAAGCGGAATACATGGCGGCCTCAGAGGCAGCACAAGAAGCAATCTGGGTGAAGGAGTTCATTACCGACCTAGGAGTTATTCCCATTGTGTCGGGCCCGATAACTCTCTTCTGTGACAACACTGGAGCTATTGCCCTTGCCAAGGAGCCCAGGTTTCACAGGAAGACCAGGCATATCAAGCGTCGCTTCAACTCCATTCGTGAAAATGTTCAAAATGGAGACATAGATATTTGTAAAGTACATACGGACCTGAATGTAGCAGATCCGTTGACTAAACCTCTCCCTAGAGAAAAACATGATCAGCACCAGAACTCTATGGGTGTTCGATTCATCACAATGTAACTAGATTATTGACTCTAGTGCAAGTGGGAGACTGTTGGAAATATGCCCTAGAGGCAATAATAAAATGGTTATTATTCTATTTCCTTGTTCATGATAATTGTCTATTGTTCATGCTATAATTGTGTTATCCGGAAATCGTAATACATGTGTGAATACATAGACCACAACATGTCCCTAGTGAGCCTCTAGTTGACTAGCTCGTTGATCAACAGATAGTCATGGTTTCCTGACTATGGACATTGGATGTCATTGATAACGGGATCACATCATTAGGAGAATGATGTGATGGACAAGACCCAATCCTAAGCATAGCACAAGATCGTGTAGTTCGTTTGCTAGAGCTTTTCCAAATGTCAAGTATCATTTCCTTAGACCATGAGATTGTGCAACTCCTGGATACCATAGGAGTGCTTTGGGTGTGCCAAACGTCACAACGTAACTGGGTGGCTATAAAGGTGCACTGTGGGTATCTCCGAAAGTGTCTGTTGGGTTGGCACGAATCGAGACTGGGATTTGTCACTCCTTATGACAGAGAGGTATCTCTGGGCCCACTCGGTAATGCATCATCATAATGAGCTCAATGTGACCAAGTGTTTGGTCACGGGATCATGCATTACGGTACGAGTAAAGTGACTTGCCGGTAACGAGATTGAACAAGGTATTGGGATACCGACGATCGAATCTCGGGAAAGTAACGTATCGATTGACAAAGGGAATTGTATATGGGATTGATTGAGTCCTCGACATCGTGGTTCATCCGATGAGATCATCGTGGAACATGTGGGAGCCAACATGGGTATCCAGATCCCGCTGTTGGTTATTGACCGGAGAGTCGTCTCGGTCATGTCTGCATGTCTCCCGAACCCGTAGGGTCTACACACTTAAGGTTCGGTGACGCTAGGGTTGTAGAGATATTAGTATGCGGTAACCCGAAAGTTGTTCGGAGTCCCAGATGAGATCCCGGACATCACGAGGAGTTCCGGAATGGTCCGGAGGTAAAGATTTGTATATAGGAAGTCCAGTATCGGCCACCGGGAAAGTTTCGGGGGTCACGGGTATTGTACTGGGACCACCGGAAGGGTCCCGGGGGTCCATCGAGTGGGGCCACATATCCCGGAGGGCCCCATGGGCTGAAGTAGGAAGGGAACCAGCCCCTGGTGGGCTGGTGCGCCCCCCATGGGCCTTCCCCTGCGCCTAGGGTTGGAAACCCTGGGGGTGGGGGCGCCCCACCTGACCTTGGGGGCAAGTCCCCCCCTTGGCCGCCGCCCCCTTGAGATGGGATCTCCAGGGGCCGGCGCCCCCCAGGGCCCCTATATAAAGGGGGGAGGGAGGGCTGCGCACCCAAGCCCCTGGCGCCTCCCTCTCCCTCCCGTGACACCTCTCCCTCTCTCGCTGAGCTTGGGGAAGCCCTGCCGAGATCCCCGCTGCTTCCACCACCACACCGTCGTGCTGCTGGATCTCCATCAACCTCTCCTTCCCCCTTGCTGGGTCAAGAAGGAGGAGACGTCTTCCCCAACCGTACGTGTGTTGAACGCGGAGGTGCCGTCCGTTCGGCGCTTGGATCATCGGTGATTTGGATCACGACGAGTACGACTCCATCAACCCCGTTCTCTTGAACGCTTCCGCTCGCGATCTACAAGGGTATGTAGATGCACTCCTCTCTCTCATTGCTAGATGACTCCATAGATTGATCTTGGTGATGCGTAGAAAATTTTAAATTTCTGCTACGATCCCCAACACAGAGTTGGTTTGTGGGGGAAGGAAATAACATATCCGGACACTAATCTTGCCATCCACGCATAGGGGAGTCCTACCCAGACACGGGGGGAAAGTCTTCTGCTTGTTTCTTCACGGCCCATCAGTCCGGCCCATATCGAATAACCCAGACACCCGAGGACCCCTTAATCCAGGACTCCCTTAATAGCCCCTGAACCAGTCTTTGATGATGATGTGTTTGTCACACGGATTGTCTTCGGCATTGCAAGGCGGGTTCCTCCTCCTGAACATTTTAAAACAATTCCCTAAACAAAGGAACTGTATCCGGCTCCGTATAATTGTTACAACCCTTAGCCACAAAGGCAAGATATCAAAATAAAACAGTGTCTCTTTACTGACGACTTTTTCGGCGAAATGTCATATCTGGCACGTTAACACTTTGAACCATTTTCACGCCTCCCGTTTCGAGCTTCGAGGCATAGCCTCCATTGGCACGTCTTGTCAAAACAGAGATTGAGCCCGCCCATCACGGGATTCCCATTAATACGGTTTTGGGTGAAACAATCATGCCGCTCGCACGATCTTTTCAGGAACAAGCGAGTTTTAAGGCTCAAGAGGGGGGCGTTTGGTATTTCACTGCCTATAAGAGGGTAAAGAATCCTCCTTTTTCACCCACGGCTTCTTCTCGTTCCTGCCTTCCCATCTTCAAGCTCCAGCACCCAAACTTCCATCTTTTCCACCGCCACCAACCTCTCCAGCCATTTCTGGATTCGGTTCTAAGGGCAAGTGGGAGGCCTCTATGTCACGGAGAAGGACATCAAGGAGCTCCGAGGTGCGGGCTACCTGCCCGCGGACATCGCGCACATGCTTCCCAACAAAAACCAGATCATCCCCACTCCGGAGCCCGGCGAGAGGGTAGTATTCACCCCCCCATTTCCTATGAGGTCTAGGGTTTCCCCTTCATCCCTTTGTCCAGGGCCTCATGTTCTACTACGGGCTAGACTTCAATGATCTAGCCCCAAATTCTTTCCTCCACATCTCGGCGTTCATCGTCATGTGTGAGGCTCTACTCCGCATCCCCCCACACTTCGGCCTGTGGCTCAAAGTCTTCAACGTGAAGCCGAAGGTGGTTGATGGGCAGCACGCGGATTGCGGCGGCGCTATGGTGAGCAAGCTTCCCAACGCCGTCTGGCCCAAAGGGGCTTTTGTGGAGACAGTCAAGGTGTGGCAGCAGGAGTGGTTCTACATCACCGAACCCCGCGATGCGAAGTGGGCGGCCACACCTGACTTCAGATCTAGACCCTCGACGAGACTCACCTCGTGGACCACCAAGGGTCTTGATTGGGGGTCCCAACCAGAGGTGGTGATGCTGTAAAAGCGCATCTCCAATGTGTTGGGCAAAAACACCGGACTTACAAACGTGATCCAGGTGATGCTCTTCTGCCATATCCTCCCGTGTCAACTCCGGGCCTCCCCCATGTGCGAGTTCAATCCGGATGAGCCCCGGACCTTGAAGCGCTTCTTCAGCACCACGCACAAAGATATATGGAAGCAGCTTTTCAAGGCCCAAAAGAGTTGGCCCATGGAGATCGAGGACATCGGGCTTGACATCGAGAACCCAGATTCAGTGGTAAGCATGACCCTTAGACTTATTTGATTTAACACTTCGGATGTGATAAAAATTATATTTTCCCCTTTTCACACAGGGCTGGATGAAGAAAGTGGAACATATCGACTGCCCGGTGCCACTGCCGAAGAATCCAGCCACTCCCCAACTGAAGGAGATGTTGGTTCCGGCGCCGTATCAGGAGCCGGAGAAGAAGGCCAAGAAGAAGGGCAAAGAGGCCAAGGGCGGCCCTCGCCACAAGGTTCCTTCGAACGCCATGTCCGGAGAAACCGAAGCCCTCTCCTCCCACGAGGGAGACAAGGAAGAAGAAGAGGAGGAAGCGGAAAGTAACTCCCCCCGCAAGGGGAGGAAGAAGAAGAGGACTGCCTCCGAAGACCCGGAGGGGGAGGTGTCCAAGGGGCGGGAAATCGTCCTCCAGGACAGTTCAGACTCAGAGTCCGAACAAATCCGCAAGAAGCCACCAAGGGCGAAGTCTCTGGTCGCATCGTAAGTATTCAAATACTCATTGTTTATTTTTAGTCCTCCCTTTCTATTAAATAAGTTATTTTTCTATATGCTCTTCAGCCCTCCATGCAAGCTTCCGAACAATCCGTTATCGGAGGGGAGCTCTCTGCCGCCTGAGATGGCGGAGAGCGAGACACCGCCGCATGCCTCCTCACGTATTACCATGGATGACACTGAGGTGTTGTCCTGAAGGGCCTCTCCTGGCCGAGGAGGGTCGGGCGAGGCTGCCGAGAAGGCGCTCGAGGTTAATACCTCCATCACCGAAGACATGGGGGAGGTGACCCCCATGACGACCAACGGCGGGGACCCCCAACAATCCGGGCCCCTGCCGGACACCATTCCGGAGACTAATGTGGCTCTGGGATCAGGTGGGCAACCCCCTTTGAAAGAGGGGGGAGGAGCGTCAGCTCCACCGGTGACCTCCACTAATCCAGAAGCACCGAACACTCTAACAGAAGCGCTGCAACGTGCTTCCATCATGGAGGAGCACCGCACCCTGATGGGTGCGGTAGTAGAGAAGGTTCAATCTGCTAACAACAGACTGAACGAAGCCTTTCACAGCCTACTGACAGGCTTCGAGGTATGCGACGTAATGCTCTAAACGCTTTTTATAGAGAGGAATACACCTGTGTATAGATAGTAGCCCCTGAGACTCTGACTGGTTAAAAGAAAACCAGACAGAGGATCCATATAAGACTCGGATAATTGACATAATGTTCTATTATTGCAACAGGCTTCTTTGTTGGCGGCAACCGCCCAGGCAGCGGAAGTTTCCGAACTCAATCGGAAGCTTCGGCTGGCCAATGAAGAGATCGACCGCGTTAACAAGTGGTTCGATGAGAGGCAAGTTATGCGTACAATTCGTGGAAGCTTAGCTATATATCATAAGTGATAGCTATATTCAGAGACTAACTCCGGAAATGTTTTAATTATGAGCGTAGTTGGGGCAGTTGAGGTCGAAACCCTCAAAGGCGCCCTTGCCACAGCCCAACAAGAGGCAAAGGTGAACAAGGCAGCCGCGGACAAAGCGGCTGCAGAGCTGGAGGCCGAGCAGACAGCCCGCCGCCAACACGAAGCTCGGGTGGCCGAAGTTGAGCAGGAGCTGAGGGACGCCATCCTCAAATGTGAGAAATTGGAAGAGAAGGCTTCGGCCCAATCGATCGAACTTGCCAAATCCCAACAAGAAGCTAAGGAGGCGCAGGTCGAGTCCAGGAGTGCTCTCGAGGAGATCCGTCAGGCGAAGCAGGTAGCGGTTGGTAAGGCCTTTCTTTTGCAAAGTGCTTTTGAGGGTCAAAGATATGCTTTGCTTACTCGAGTATGGCGTTCTCCAGACGCATTTGCGGATCTTGCGAGGAGTGCTGCTGATGCCGCACAGTTCTTCCGAGCCCAGGAGGGGAATTCGGCCGAGAAGCTGTTCTGGTCGCAGTATCTTGCGCCGGAGCACCCGACGCCCCTGAACGACCAGCTGAAGCAGATTATGGAGCTGCATAGAGTGGCCGATTTGGCCATGAAGGATTTAATAGTCTGACTTTGGCCAGCCGAACCAATGCCCAGTAGCTACTTCGGTTTGTGAAGCGGCTCATCGACCCACTACCCCGGGTTGATGCTGTGAAGCGCTGGACCTGCATAGAGGGTGCTCGGATGGCCTTCGCCCGCGTCAAGATGCACTGGGCAAAGATGAAGGCCACCGAAGTGGCAACCGCAGGCCTGCCCGAAGGCAAGGACCACCACAAGCCGGAGAGGTACTTTGAAGATGTGCTGGCCGGGGCCCGAATAGTAGAGGGCCAGTGTTCTAAGGACGTGATATTCGAGTAGATGATGCGGGTTGTAAAGACTAATGTTATGAACCCATGATTGTAATATATTTCCGCTTTTTATCCTAAGAAATTTTCCTCCTGTGTGGCCGTTTAATTATGACAGTGGCCAGTCATCGGCTTCAGCCCCCATGTAGATGCTACGGGGGTGTTCGGCGTAACGTGTGTCCGCACTTTATCCAACGTCTTGGTCCGTAAAGGAGGCGCCTATGGGGAAAACTAGGCAATCAGACTATGCGGCTTTATTGCTTTCACTTAGCCATAGGAGTGTGACAATGGAGCTAAGTACTAGTCCCTTGTGCGTGTGCGGCAGTCCGAACTAAGGTGCCTTTTCCACGCGGCTAGACGAAGACCAGCCCCTCGTATAACACGGAATAAATCACCAATGATTTGTAGTATAAGTCTAAGTCACCGAATCGCTGACCAGCTCTCGCCTTATCACGACAGTCATTTTTCGGCTTTCTCTACTGAGGTATTTGACCGTACGAACCAGAAATACAATCTTCCTTTACGACCTTAGCCGAATGAGCGGAATGTACGGTGGTAAGCACAGGAGCCGGGCAACCCAACTATAGACCAAAGACATGATTCGGAGCCGATGCATATAGTGCAATATTCGGGACGCCGAAGAGCACCCTATAGGTGTTCGGATTTGAGAACGTGCGGAGCCGAATACAGCCCCCGGTGTTTAAGGCCGGATTAAAGCACATGTGGCAATCTGAAGTAAGGAGGGGATACAGATGACAAAATAAATTAGTACCGAACAAAAAGTGGTGGTCAACTGTTTCCTTTATATCCTGATTAATACGTCGAGGCGTGCTATTACAAATAGTGCCATTAATATCAAGGCTATTTTACATGCCGAGAATTTACACAAGGGAAAGTTTTACACAGGGCCTAAAAGCAGTGGTTTGAAGATCCCAGTGGTGCCCTGTCGCACGTCTGCGTCGTTTCTCCTCGTTGAGAAATCCATTGATAGGAGGGGTAGATGGTCATCTATAAGAGAGGGGAGCCCCTGAGGGAGCCCCTGTACAACCATAGTGTAAGTAGGTTTTTAATGAACCTGTAGCAAAAGAAGAAAGAAAAAGGAACAAGAGAAGAAAAAAGGTTGAGGTCCGAATAGGGTCGAGCCGTATTATGGACCTCATCCATAGTGTGCCTCCGGCGCTGCCCAAGGTATTTTAAGTGCGTAATTATGCATGCGCGGTACATATACCGAAACCTTATTGGGCGATCGGTAGAGGCTGATCTACTATTCAAGCTCCGGATCCGTCAAGTTGTCATGCTGTAGTGTAGATCGGACTCGCTTGGC
Organism: Triticum aestivum; assembly: GCF_018294505.1. NCBI lineage: Eukaryota > Viridiplantae > Streptophyta > Magnoliopsida > Poales > Poaceae > Triticum > Triticum aestivum. The sequence goes on from NC_057805.1 coordinate 382,774,130, forward strand.
AGTGTCGTGGGTCTTGATGGCTGATGAGCCATTTGGCTTGATGAGGCCGGTCTATACCTCGGTAGCTAGGGCCACGGTGTGCTCCTCAGTACGGAGGAAGTGCTCCATATTTCAATTGACTGTGATGACGCTGCGCGGTCCGGGCATTTTGAGCTTTAAGTAAGCATAATGTGGGACTGCATTGAAGCGGGTGAAAGCAGTTTGTCCGAGCAGTGTGTGATAGCCGTTGTGAAAAGGGACGATGTCAAAGATCAAATCCTCACTTCGAAAGTTATCTGGAGAGCCGAATACCACTTCCAGTGTTAACGAGCCCGTACAATGGGCCTCCATGCCGGGTATCACTCCTTTCAAGGTAGTGTTGCTTGGTTTGATTCTTGACGGGTCAATACTCATCTTACGGAAAGTGTCTTGATAAATCAGGTTGAGACTGCCACCGCCGTCCATAAGGACTCTAGTGAGATGGTATCCATTGATGATGGGATTGAGTACCAGGGCCGCCAAACCTTCATGACGGATACTAGTTGGGTGGTCCCTGCGATCAAAGGTGATCGGACAAGCCGACCATGGATTGAATTTTGGGGCGACAGGCTCTACGGCATAGACGTCCCTTAGTGCGCGCTTGCGCTCCCTTTTGGGGATATGGGTGACATATATCATATTCACCATTTTCACACCGAGGGGAAACTTCTTTTGTCCCCCTGTGTTCGGAGGGCAGGTTTCATCATCGTCCTCGCTTTGAGGTCCTTTCCCCTTATGTTCGGTATTTAATTTACCGGCCTGTTTAAAAAGCCAGCAGTTTCTGTTGGTATGATTGGCATGCATGTCAGGGGTGCCATGAATATGGCAAGGCCTATCTAGTATTTTGTACAAGTTGGATGGATCGTCTCTATTTCCTTTGAATGGCTTCTTCCGCTGACCGGGTTTGGAGCCGCTGAATCCAGCGTTGACCGCCGTATCTTCAGTTTCTTTCATTGTTGTTCCGACGCTTATTTTTGTTACGTCGTTGCCTTCCATTGCCATCCCTGGCTTTAGAGGTGCCAGGGTTGCTGGTACTGTTGCTTCTACGAGCCAACCAACTGTCTTCGCCTGCACAAAAGCGGGTCATAAGTGCAGTGAGAGCTGCCATAGTCTTCGTCTTTTCCTGACTCAGGTGTTGGGCGAGCCATTCGTCACGGACGCTGTGTTTAAATACCGCTAAGGCCTCGGCGTCCGGGCAGTCAACAATTTGGTTCTTTTTTATTAAGAACCGGGTCTAGAGTTTACGGGCTGACTCTCCGGGTTACTGGACAATGTGACTAAGGTCATCAGTGTCCGGTGGCTGGACATAGGTGCCGTGGAAGTTGTCTCGAAAAGCATCTTCCAAGTCCTCCCAGCTGCCAATGGAGTTCTCTTGGAGGCTATTCAACCAGTGTCGTGATGGTCCTTTTAGCTTTAGGGGAAGGTATTTAATGGCATGGTGATCATCACCGCGAGCCATGTGAATGTGGAGAAGAAAGTCTTCGATCCATACAGCGGGATCTGTCGTTCCATCGTATGCCTCGATGTTTACGGGTTTAAACCCTTCTGGGAACTGGTGCTGCATTACCTCATCGGTAAAGCACATGGGGTGTGCGGCGCTCTCGCCACTTACCACCATGTACACGTCGTGTATCTCGGCAACCTTCAAGCGGAAGCCTGGCGAGGGAGTCGGCCACGACCTGACCAACCACACAAGTCTCTAGTCCAGGTTTATCGCCTATTCGGGTTCCATCCGCAAGGAGATCCGGCCGGGGTGTCGCTCACGGCCCCAAACGATGTGAGTAGGGTTCCCAAGCCCACCAAACGGGCGACACTTGGTACACTGTGCCACTGCACCTAGTCTGTCCCAAGCCCACCTGTACCGGGTGCCACTTGGTAGACTACTAGCACTACCTACAAACCCGGGAAACTAGTTGCAACTCCTGGACATAGATCAGGTTGATTAATAAACCGAGAGGGGTCGAGTTACCGAAACCCAATGTGTGGTAGTAGCTGTTCATGGATCACAAACACAGAACTCAGTTCCTGAGGACGGTTTCAATGAGACAACCCACCATGTACTCCTACATGGCCTCTCACCGCTACCTTTACCAAATTGTGTTCACACACTTAGCTCTCAACAGTAGGACATGTTCACAACTTTCCAATTCATTCCCGATGAATCAGACCTGACACAACTCTAAGCAATAGCAGGCATGACAACAAGCATGAATGAGTAGGCACATCAGGGCTCAAACAACTCCTACTCATGCTAGTGGGTTTCATCTATTTACTGTGGCAATGACAGGTCATGCAGAGGAAAGGGGTTCAACTACCGCAGCATGTAACAGTTGAATCGTTGTTGTCCTAGTGCAGTAAAAGAGAGAAGAAGCGAGAGAGTGGGATTGTATCGGAATGAACAAGGTTTTTTTTTCTTGCCTGGCACTTCTGAAGATAGTATAGCTCTTCATCGGTGTCATCGAACTCATCGTCGGAACATACGTCTACTAAAGGGGAACAACCACCGACTAGCAAAGAAGGAACACAATCAATGCAATGCACATTCACATGAATGACATGTCATGTTAAGGTACTGAATTCACCTAATGCAGTATCTAGCCAAGTTAATTGAAGTGGAACTCAAACAAGATCAAATTCCAACTCCAAATGTTATTTCATAAATTGCCCTAATCATCATTTGTCCTATTTAGTGAGGTTAACTTGTTCAAACATGCATGATCATGGTATAAACAGATTCTTCATATTTTTTTGATCATTTTTCAAATATAAATTATTTCATTTGGAGTTACGGCTGCACTACTAGGAAAAGGCCTACTAGTGGCGCACCAGTTTTGCCTACTAATGGCGCACTACTGGTGCTCCACTAGTACCACGCCACTAGTATTTTTTACTAATGGCGCACCAGTGGTGCACCATTAGTATCTGGTATACTAATGGCGCACCACTGGTGCGCACTGGTGCGCCATTAGTATAGGCCACGGTGCGCCATTAGTATAGGCCACTGGTGCGCCATTAGTATTTTTGAATTTTGAAGGCGGGAAAATAGTAGTGGCGCACCGTCTAACCCCCACCGTGCGCCATTGCTATTTTTGAATTTTGAATTTGGATCTGGATCGCTATTTTTTTGCCCATTTTTTGCTCGTTTTTTTGCACGATATTATTTCAAATTTTGTTCCCGTTTTTGGATCTTGTACGTTCTTTTGCTGTGTTCTTTTGCCGGAGAGGAGTTCGCCGGAGAGGAGGAGGAGGAGGTGACCGGAGAGGCTCGCCTACATCGCCGGAGAGGAGGAGGAGGTCGCCGGAGAGGAGTTCACCGGAGCATCGGAGAGGAGGAAGGAGAAACCATGAGGGGATGGGAGGAGAGGAGGGAGGAGGAGCTCACCGGAGAGGAGGGAGGAGGAGCTCACCGGAGATGAGGGAGGAGGAGCTCACCGGAGAGGAGAGAGGAGAAACCGTGAGGGGAGGGGAGGGGAGGAGAGGAGGGAGGAGGAGGTCGCCGGAGAGGAGGAGGGTAGTATGGTGGAGGAGAGAAGGGAAGATGGAGTGGAGGAGAGGAGGAGATGGAGTGGAGGAGAGGTGGAGTGGAGGAGGAGAATGACGAGGTAAGGAGGAGAGGACACGCCCAGCCATATATACGGCATAGTAATGGCGCACCGTGGGTAGGTGCGCCATTATTAAATTTTTTTATTTTTTTGATTTACTTTGAATTTTGAAGGCGGGAAGATACTAATGGCGCACCATGGGCAGATGCGCCATTAGTAACTTTTTTTAAAAAAAATTGATTTATTTTGAATTTTGAAGGCAGGAAGATAGTAATGGCCCACCATGGGCAGGTGCGCCATTAGTAAGTTTGAATTTTTTTGCCTCTCCAGATCTTAAAAGCCCCGTATATTTTTTCTGTTAGGTTTTTGAGGATTTTGAAAATGTTTAACGGGGTTCCCCCGATTAACTTCGGATGTAACTTTTCGAGTAGATGATTTTTCATATAAAAAACTTTTTCATCCGAGTTCGTATGCAAAAGTTATGCCCATTTTTGCAAATTCTCGAGAGATTTTGCAAAAAAGTCGAAAATTCATGTTTGTAAGTTTTGCTAACAACTAGACCACATATCACATGGGAATCTTATTTTCTTTTATTTTTTTGACATTTCTATCATTTTCTTTTATTTTTTTGAAACTGAAAAGGCGGTCCACGGGGGGGGGGGTGCATTCTGTTTGGGCCAAATTACTAATGGCGCACCGTGGGATGGTGCGCCACTACTAGTAATGGCGCACCACTCCCACGGTGCGCCATTAGTAATTTAAAAAATAAAAATAAAAATAAAAAGAAATTTGAAAAAAATTTGAAACATCACCACTCCCACGGTGCGCCATTAGTAGTTTTGAAAAAAATTAATTTTTTACTAATGGCGCACCGTGGATGTGGTGCGCCATTAGTATTTGCACACTAATGGCGCACCAACACATGGTGCGCCATTAGTATTTAGTAATGGCGCACCACATGTACAGTGCGCCATTAGTGTCCATATTGGCTATAGCTGTTTTTGTAGTAGTGCTGAATTTAATGAATTTTAGAAGTTTTGAGTAATTTCTGAAATAAATAAATCATTTCTGATTTATTTTAAACTCCAGAAACATTTACTACATCATGCTGACCTCAGCAGGTCAACAGACCTCGTCCAGGTCAAACCTGACGTGCGGGGTCCACACGTCAGTGGCACAGTGGCTAAAAAGGTTTAGTTAAAACATAACTAAAATTAGCAGGGCCAAAGGGCCCACTGTCAGTGTCCTGTTGAGTTAATTAAGGGTTAAACTAATCCTGGATTAGCCTAAACTAATGGAGCCACGTCAGCGTCACCGGAGTAACGCCAGTGGCGACCAAAAACGCGGCGGAGGCACACTGGAGCGGCTCGGGTTTCGCCTACAGGCCGCGGTATGAGACGCGGTTGGTCTCTACGGTGACCTGACGCTCGCGCGCATCTAATGAAGCAAGCAGGGGGAGCTGTGGTGGTCTGTGGTGATGGCTGCAGGGAGCTAGGCAGCGGCCGGAGTTCAGGCGCCGATGAAATCGACGACACCGTGCACGGTAGGACCAACGGATAACACCTACGGGTTCTGCATGCTCTCACAAAGCCAACAAGCATATTAACGAGACTATTTGGCCACCGGAGCGTCGTCGGCGACGAGCTCGTGCGGTGGCGTGCTTCAGGCGTCATGGAAACGGCGGCTACAACAAGCGCTAGGCCGCGGGGTAAGGGGGAAATGACGGCGGAGCTCACAGTGATCACGAAGAGGGGCTCGGCTTGCTTAGGGCGGTCCTGTAGCCGGCGGATCGACGACGGCGGTGGTCAGCTCCCGAGGTGGAAGTCGATGGCGATGGCGTCGTTGCAGGGCACCCGACGTCTCTTTTCTCGGTGAGGAGGCATAGGGAAGTACGGCGGAGCTTGTGGCCATGACCTGGAGGCCCGGGTGTGGTTGTGGCTGCGACTGCGACGAGCGGCGGCGACGGGCTCGCTCGGCCATCGGGAGGGGAAGCAGAGGAGCGAGAGGGAGAGAGAGCCAGAGAGCAAGGGCTGTTCGTGGCCGTCTCCGTGGCACTGGGAGAGAGCCTCGGGGGCATGAGGCAGGCAGGGAGGCAGGAGGTGGCGCGAGGAGAGAGCGCGTGCGTCGGCCACGCGCTCGGTATCCTACTGGCGAGAGGAAGACAACGACTGGCGCGTCGGCTGCCTGCTGGGCCGGGCCTCAGCTATAGTCCTGGGCCACGAGGTGGGTTGCACGGTGAGTTCTCTGCCTCTCTCTGTTTTGCTATTTAAGTTTCTGTTTTCTATTGCTTTAACTCCGTTTTGATTTAGTATAATACTAAACCACATCTAAAAATCCTGAAATAAATTGTGGGGACCTTTTGAATTATTTCCAACAACCCACATTTAGTTTCAGAATTATTTGAGCATTTAAAATATTTATAGCAATTAAATGCCCAAATTCAAATACATAATGATTTAATTCAAATGTCCAGAAATGGCCTAGAAATATGTGCATCATTTTTGGCAGAGGTTTTCACCTTTATCAAAAATCATGAACTTTTCTAAAGGGCATTCTGGGTTCATTGAAAATGTTTTTAAGTTGAACCTAGTTGAGTTCTTTTGGGTGCTAGGGATTGATCACCCCTATTTCAAATTCATTTAAACTTAGACATGATGCATGGATGCAAATGCAACTATTTACAACCAATTCTGGGGTTGTGACAACTCACCCCCACTAAACAAGAATCTTGTCCCGAGATTCAAGACGTGAGGTAAGAAGGCAGAGGGGAAACAAAGCCAACACAATCTTCTCGATCCAACTGCCCTTCTCAAAGATGTTGATTCATTGCTTCATATTGATCTTGATGTCTTTGCTTTCGAGATCTTCATCCAACACGTTGACGTCAGAAAGAAACTCCATCGAAAAGGATCATTGAAGCTTTTCATACCAGGCTAATGGCAATTCACAAACGATCGTTTGAAGGAATTCAAAGAAATGGCATACTCAGTTTTGGAATGGAACTATGGTTATAGAACAATCGGCAAATGGAAGGCACAATCCGACTGATACTGAAGATATAACCTAGTGTCTGAGCACGCTCTCAAGAACTTGAGGATTTCCATATTCACCAAGGTCTTACCAACATCCGTGCCAAGGATCCTGGCAACACATCAAACTACCATGATGAATAGTGATGGACGATGCAGATGCAAAGGAAGACAACACCTTCTCATATTTTACCTTAGCAATGCCAAGGAGACAAAACCTGGATGATCGACCGAGAGACATCTAGCACTCTGTTTCTCATGTTCTCCTTGATGTACTAGATACCACGATCATGCTTAAAGCATCAACATGGCCATCAAGTGAAGGTCGGACTTCGGGAGCTCAAGAATCCATAAGGATCAACTTCTAGAATAAGTCATGCGAGATCCTCATGGGGAGTGACCAAATGGCTTAATCAAGATACTACAATAATAGTGCTTCCGGCTAGGTGCGTCCACTCCACTAGAACCTATATCATAGTTCTTGGAAGAAGTTCCAACCATCATATCTGCCTGAGATTCAGATCTGGTTGGTAACAGGATAATTTAGACAACGTGTCTGGAAAGAAAGTTTGCAACACAAACTAACGAGATGACGTTGCGAGATTCTCGGGAAATGAACTACGATAGCAAGCTCCAAAACATGAGCTGGTTCTGCTACATACATGTGAACACGTTGTCCTAGACAAGCATGACCACATAGTAATCTTATAATAAAACACTACCGAAGTTCAGGTGAGGAACCATCATCGAGGATATCGAAGTCCTTGTGCACTTATCGATGAACTTCTTATCCTTGAACAAGTCAATCAGTGGCTTGGTTTGCTAGGAAACACATATAGAATGGAGGCGGCCAACCTATCAAACCATAGAGTACTTCGCACATGCGTGACTAACTTGGGACGATTCTAAAGGAAGCAAAAACAATATTTCTCTGATCCATGACGGCAACTTACACCAAGTGCACATGAATTAGAGGAAGTCACTTCTTTCATCCAAACATAGACTTCATGAACGGGACACGAAGAAAATGCTTACACAAGTTTCCAAGACTATCTTGATGTTCAACATGAATCATGGAGAAACTAAGTATGTTGTCGATGGGCTCAACAACCACAATTATGTGAACAAGGTGATAGTATTGGTCAGACCCAAAAGATATAGTGATGTATGCTCGAGGGATCAACCACGAGTAAGACAACATTAAGGACATCATTGGTTCTGATTTGATTTGATGATAGCCCACACTCAAATCAAAGTATTGACAAGACAATAGATCCAACAACTGATCACGAGGACCAATTGACAAAGATATCATCTTTCTTCAACACACATACATAAAGATATCCCTTTGAAATGAACTGAGTTAGGCAAAGCTTTTATCTTCCAACTCTCTAGGTTGTTATTTGGCTTAACCAACTAGCTCAAGGGTCTCCGACATAGATTCTTGGAGAAAGTGTGGATTATTAGAAAACCAGCTTGATCACAAACTCAACATAACGGTCAGGGGATGACCTGGTAATACTTCTGAGAAGATATTCGGAAAATCATGAACCACCGATATGTTTTTAAGCTCGAGAACAATCTTGCTTTTTAGGGCAAGACAATATGATTCAAAGAGCAAGGAATTGACAAATTCCCAACTCGTCGATCGAAGTGTGCACTAGGAAAGATGGGCTAGGTAGCACGATCAATCTTAGAATGATGATTCAATAACCAACACGCTAAGAACGATACTATTGCCCCTTAACTACCAAGTAACGGAGTTGCTAGGAGTATTGATTTCGCACATCACAATTCACTTGTCGGCATTCCGGTTACAATAACACGGGGACCAAGGAATGAATAGTGATGGCGGGAAGTATCACTATGTCAAGAATGCATAAGAGGTTGTGCAATTCCTATGATATTCTCGACATAAAGGGGGTAACACTCCAGGGTGGAGCAGAACAGAAGCTGGATTGGCATTTTGATCTGCGGAGCACAACTGCTTTGACCCAATCCAAGAAATGGATAGGGTACTGGAGATTGTTTCTCCTAGTCATTCCAAAATAGAATGGCTTGACGGACCACAAGAGTAAAAGACATCGAGGAACATGAATGCACACATGCTCTTAACTATCAACTGATAGATGAAGGCCGAAATACAATTAAAGAGGGACAACTCAAAGGAACATACAATTTTTCTGAGTTGTGGATGCATAGATTAGCATGTCGAACGAGTTCAACATATTTCTTCCGGATAACCCATGCAGAAAGGTAGAACTGGAAGAGTCACAATATAGAATCGAGAACTCATCAAGAGCACTCTGGTTGTGATCATTCGGTTCAACGAGGAACTTCTGCCATAAGTAGTTCATGGTATTTGGAAGAGGGGAATACTACGAACCTCGAGGACTATTACAAAGGCTACTAATGTCCTAAAGGAACGAGCAACACTATCAACATGAGGTGAGTAGAGTGATTCTTGGGTCAAGAACCCAGGAGTAGAATACCTACTACTAAATGGCATCACGGGATGCTTTCGAGAATGATGGCCAGAATCATCACACCGGGAATACAAAACATGGCTAGATTACTAGGTGGTTCTCTGAGACACCTAGGGTCATAATAATAGCTCCAACATATATGTCGAGGCAATAAAGTACCTCAACTCACCAATTAGTGTGCTTAATCTGGCCAAAAGGAACAATGGGAATGGGAAGAAGGGATTTGCAAATGCATCAGACTAATTAGAAACCTGGGATGACTCGGGCATCATAACGGCTGTAAATGCTCGAAAAGATTCGGAAACATCCTGCAAGTGGTGGCATAACCACGCAACATCATCATAACAAGGTTCCGGGTCCAACTAACAACACAAGGTAGTAACAGGGACTGAACTGAGACTTGAAACCAACAATCCTATAAGTCTAGTAACACGTGATCCTGATAGAAGGATGAGAAGCCTAGTTCCTTAATCCCCGTAGAAGAGAAGAGGATGACTCAGATCAGAAGGACATAAGGTAAAGGAGTAAAAAGAGCCTTACGTTCCCTTCCACAATCAATTCCCTTATATAACTACAGCATTTCTAGACTCAACTCCGACCAGTTTGGCTTGGTAATCCTGCAGGCAGTCATGCTTTGATACCAAAGCTGTTAGGACCCCGATCCTAAGTCACACCAATCTAGCATGTAACACATCATATCACTTTGCGGCCTCACGCACGGTATCCACACGGGTGCCACCTTACCTGGCCTGGGACCGTTTGTGCCTTTTGGCTCACGTATATGATAGTGTCACTAGCATCCATATGACAGAGAACCCGGGCTGACATGACTAGTCGTGAACCCAAAGTGGCACTAACTTACAGGGACAGGCATCCATGACCCAACAACGAACGTGTCGGTCATCAGCGAGTGAATCCGGGCTGTAGCAAGCTAACAGGACTCCGGTAGACACCGCGTGACATTTCCCCTTAGGGACAGACACGGGAACGAAGAAGGACACATGCCGGCCAGCCTAAGTGTTCCGGAGCAGTAGCAAGCTACCATGGCTCAGTGTAAGCACTAGGAGACATTTCCCGATAAGAGAGGCTTAAGGATAAACAACTAGGTTGTTGGATCCCACACATACTAAGCATTTCAAATCATACACACAATATGCTCGATATGTGCAAATACAACATGGCATCATAACAAAACTCTACAACTCAAAGTATTTATTCATTAGGCTCCGAAGAGCCAGATATTACAAACATGGGTCTAATGACCCAGCATTCAAGTCATACAAGCAATAAGCACATGCGGAAGCTTAACTTGCCTGAGTACAGACAACTACAAATGAAAAGGCTGAGAAGCCTGACTATCTACAAGACCCTGCCGAGGGCACAAGATCGTAGTTGAGGTAACAAGCTAAACGTCGAAGCCCACGCGGAACTACTAGTGAGACCAAAGTCTCTCTGCAAAAACATAAATTAAGCAAACGTGAGTACAAATGTACCCAGCAAGACTTACATCAGAACTAGCTACATATGCATTAGTATCAACAAAGGGGTGGTGGAGTTTAACTGCAGCAAGCCAGCTTTGACTCAATGGCTATCCTGAACTACGTCTGCAAGTAACTCTTTTGGGGTGGCGCACACGAGTCCACATATTCACCAAATAAATACACCACTATGGATCCGCTCCCGCCTCCCTACAAGAAGGCCATCCATAGCACTCACGCTTATCTTGCGCATTTTATAGTATCCACTTTCACTTGTCTATGAACTGTATAGGCAACCCAAAAGTCCTTTACCACAGACGCGGCTATTCAAATAGATGATGTTAACCCTGCAGGGGTGTACTTCTTCACACATGCTCTTGCCACTTACCACCATGTACACGTCGCTTATCTCAGCAACCTTCAAGCGGAAGCCTGGTGAGGGAGTCGGCCACGACCTAACTAATCACACAATTCTCTAGTCCAGGTTTATCGCCTATTCGGGTTCCATCCGCAAGGAGATCCGGTTGGGGTGTTGCTCACAGCCCCAAACGATGTGAGTAGGGTTCCCAAGCCCACCAAGCGGGTGACGCTTGGTACACCGTGCCACTGCACCTAGTCTGTCCCAAGCCCACATGTACCGGGTGCCACTTGGTAGATTACTAGCACTACCTACAAACACCAGAAACTAGTTGCAACTCCAAGACATATATCAGGTTGATTAATAAGCCGAGAGGGGTCGAGTTACTGGAACTCAATGTGTGGTAGTAGCTGTTCATGGATCACAAACATAGAACTCAGTTCCCGAGGACTGTTTCAATGAGACAACCCACCATGTACTCCTACATGGCCTCTGACCGCTACCTTTACCAAATCATGTTCACACACTTAGCTCTCAATAGTAGGACATGTTCACAACTTTCCAATTCATCCCCGATGAATCAGACCTGACACAACTCTAAGCAATAGCAGGCATGACAACAAGCATGAATGAGTAGGCACATCAGGGCTCAAACAACTCCTACTCATGCTAGTGGGTTTCATCTATTTACTGTGGCAATGACAAGTCATGTAGAGGAAAGGGGTACAACTACCGTAGCATGTAACAGTTGAATTGTTGTTGTCCTAATGCAGTAAAAGAGAGCAGAAGCAAGATAGTGGGATTGTATCGGAATGAACAAGGGGCTTTTGCTTGCCTGGCACTTCTGAAGATAGTATAGCTCTTCATCGGTGTCATCGAACTCATCCTCGGAACATACGTCTATCGAGGGGGAACAACCACCGACTAGCAAAGAAGGAACACAATCAATGCAATGCACACTCACATGAATGACATGTCATGTTAAGGTACTGAATTCACCTAATGCAATATCTAGCCAAGTTAATTGATGTGGAACTCAAACAAGATCAAATTCCAACTCCAAATGTTATTTCATAAATTGCCCTAATCATCATTTGTCCTATTCAGTGAGGTTAACTTGTTCAAACATGCATGATCATGGTATAAAACAGATTCTTCATATCTTTCTAATCATTTTTCATATATAAATTATTTTATTTGGAGTTACGGTTGAATTGCTATGAATTTTAGAAGTTTTGAGTAATTTCTGAAATAAATAAATCATTTCTGATTTATTTTAAACTCCAGAAACATTTACTGCGTCAGCACTACGTCATGCTGACCTCAGCAGGTGATCAGACCGGGTCCAGGTCAAACCTGACGTGTGGAGTCCACACGCCAGTGGCCCAATGGCTAAAAAGGTTTAGTTAAAACATAACTAAAATTAGCAGGGCCAAAGGGCCCATTGTGAGTGTCCTGTTGAGTTAATTAAGGGTTAAACTAATGCTGGATTAGCCTAAACTAATGGAGCCACGTCAGTGTCACCGTAGTTATGCCGGCGGCGACCAAAAACGCGGCGGAGGCACACCGGAGCGGCTCGGGTTTCGCCTACAGGCCGCGGTTTGAGCCGCGGTTGGTCTCTATGGCGAGCTGACGCTCGCGCGCATCTAATTAAGAAAGCAAGGGGAGCTGTGGTGGTCTATGGTGATGGCTGAAGCGAGCTAGGCGGCGGCCGGAGTTCGGGCGCCGATGAAATCGATGACACCGTGCATGGTAGGATCAACGGATAACACCTACGGGTTCTGCATGCTCTCACAAAGCCAACGAGCATATTAACGGGACTATTTGCCCACCGGAGCATCGTCGACGACGAGCTCGTGCGGCGGTGTGCTTTGGGCGTCATGGAAACGGCGGCTACAACAAGCGCTAGTCTGCGGGGTAAGGGGGAAACGGCGGCGGAGCCCACAGTGATCACGAAGAGGGGCTCGGCTTGCTCGGGGAGGTCCTGTCGCCGGCGGATCGACGGTGGCGGTGGTCAGCTCCCGAGGTGGAAGTCGACGGTGATAGTGTTGTTGCAGGGCGCCTGACATCTCTTTTCTCGGTGAGGAGGCGTAGGGAAGTACGGCGGAGCTTGTGGCCATGACGTGGAGGCCCGGGTGTGGTTGTGGCTGCGACTGCGACGAGCAGCGGCGACGGGCTCGCTCGGCCATCGGGAGGGGAAGCAGAGGAGCGAGGGGGAGAGAGAACCAGAGAGCAAGGGGTGTTCGTGGCCGTCTCCATGGCGCTGGGAGAGAGCCTCAGGGGCGTGAGGCAGGCAGGGAGGCAGGAGGTGGCGTGAGGAGAGAGCGCGTGCGTCGGCCACGCGCTCGGTATCCTACTGGCGAGAGGAAGACGAGGACTGGCGCGTCGGCAGCCTGCTGGGCTGGGCCTCAGCTACAGTGCTGGGCCACAAGGTGGGTTGCATGGGTGAGTTCTCTGCCTCTCCCTGTTTTGCTATTTAAGTTTCTGTTTTCTATTGCTTTAACTCCGTTTTGATTTAGAATAATACTAAACCACATATAAAAATCCTGAAATAAATTGTGGGGAACTTTTGAATTATTTCCAACAACCCACACTTAGTTTCATAATTATTTGAGCATTTAAAATAATTATGGCAATTAAATGCCCAAATCCAAATACATAATGATTTAATTCAAATGTCCAGAAATGGCCTAGAAATATGTGCATCATTTTTGGCATAGGTTTTCACCTTTATCAAAAATCATGAACTTTTTTAAAGGGTATTCTAGGTTCATTGAAAATGTTTTTAAGTTGAACCTAGTTGAGTTCTTTTTGGTGCTAGGGATTGATCACCCTATTTCAAATTCATTTAAACTTAGACATGATGCATGGATGCAAATGCAACTATTTACAACCAATTCTGGGGCTGTGACAGCCGTCGTCTCGTGTTGGAGCACGCCCCCTTGATCTGTAGATTGATCTGGTCTGGCCGGCTCTATTGTCCAGGTCCTGACATAAGTCATACGTGTAGCCCGAAGCCGCTGCCTGTTTGCCTCTACGACGAGGTGGTGCGGGCTGGTTCATCAACATGGTTGTATCTTAACGGTATTGGCCCAAGGGCCTCGTCATCGGATTGTGGTAGTAGTCTGCGTTTTGGGTAGCTCTTTGTTGGGCTCTCGAGGCTGTATTCGGCGGCCAGGACCTTGGTCCATCTGTCGTTGAGCGTATCCTGTTCGGCTTGAAGTTGTTGTTGTTTCTTTTTCAGGCTCCTCGCAGTGGCGATAAGCTGTCGCTTGAAGCGTTCTTGTTCGAGGGGTTCCTCTGTTACAATAAAATCTTCGTCACCGAGGCTAACATCCTCCTCGGAGGCCGGTAGGTAGTTACTATCCTCCGAATCTTCATAATCGACAAGTTCGTCTTGGTTGACTTGTCCTTGTTCCCACTCATCCTGCTCGAACGCAGGCTCGACGGGGTGGTCGGAGTCTTCGGCATTGTCCGGGGTGTTGTTATCTCCAGTGCTGGTACTACTTTCCTTTTCCCGACGCGATCGTGAGCGGCACCGCTGAAGTCGGCGCTTTGGTGGTGCCTCGATGGGCTTGTCCTCGATCGGATCCTAAGTGCCATCGTCGTCCTTCTTTTTGGGCGTATCCACCATGTACATGTCGTATGTAGAAGTGGCCGTCCAACACCCAGTGATAGGTGTGTTCTGGCCTGATTCGGCTCCGGCATCATCGTCCATGCCGCCGATGTCATTGGAGGCATAGTCTAGCATGTCGGTTAGGTCCTCGACAGTGGATATCAAGTGGGTGGTGGGTGGGACGTAAAATTCCCCGCTCTCAGCCCCTAGTTCGAGCTGGGCGTAGTTCGGAAGTGATACTTCTATAATGGCGAGAGATCGCATTAGGTCCAACGCCTTAATTAGGAGCGAAAGCTGGACAAGTGGCTGAGGATCTGTGGAGCTGGGTCCGGTGATCACCTCTTGACCAAGCTCGGTAGACGCAGATCTCGAGAGTTTGGAGTTGACATCTAGAGATGAGTCCGGCTTCCCGATGACAGGGAGGGTCTTGTTGGACTCCGGGCCCGCTGACAGCATGGTTACCTCTGGGTCTCCGGCAGGTAACCCCGTAATAGGGGAGAGTCTGGCGGGATTTATTCTCCCATCTTCAAACAGAGTGGCCCGCTCTGGATTTAAGGCGGGGTGGGTATGAAGGCCGATCCCTGAGCGGAATCTGATGGTGGATCCGACGGGTTTCCTTCATGTAGGTGAGGAGCGGCGGCTGGGGTCGAGAACCCTTCAAAGATCAAGTCTCCTCAGGTATCGACGATGTAGTTCAAGCTTCCTAACCTGATCTAGTGACCAGGGGAGTAGCTGTCGATCTACTCAAGGTGGCCAACTGAATTGGCACGCAGAGCGAAGCTGCTAAACACAAAGAGTTGACTAGGGAGAAAAGTCTCCTTGGCAACAGCATCGTCATTGACGACAAGTTGAGCCATCGATCCTTCTGTTGATATCACAGCAGAACTCTCAATGAAAGCACCAATGTCGGTGTCTAAACCGGCCGATCTCGGGTAGGGGGTCCCGAACTGTGCATCTGAGGATCAAGGGTAATAAGGGACAAGTAGGACACAATGTTTACCCAGGTTCGGGCCCTCTTAATGGAGGTAAAACCCTACGTCTTGCTTGATTGTATTTGATGAGTATAGGGGTTACAAGAGTTGATCTACCTCGAGATCGTAATGGCTAAACCCTAGTTGTCTAGCCTATGAGAATTCTGATAGCCTCTACGGACTAAACTCTCTGGTTTATATACACCGGAGGGGCCTAGGGTTGTACTGAGTCGGTTTGTGGGGGAAGGAAATAACATATCCGTACACCAATCTTGTCATCCATGCATAGGGGAGTCCTACCCGAACACGGGGGGGGGGGGGGGAGTCTTCTGCTTGTTTCTTCACGGCCCATCAGTCCGGCCCATATCAAATAACCCGGACACCCGAGGACCCCTTAATCCAGGACTCCCTTAGCGAACCCCATCTTCTCCTTCTCCTATTCGGCCACTTGCCATAGGGGGGTGCCACCCCTTGTGGGCTGCTGTGATCCCCTCTCATGGCCCATATATTCCCCTCGGGGGTTCTGGTAACCCCCAGCACTCCGATAAATACGCGATACACTCCGGAACACTTCCGGTGTCCGAATACTATCGTCCTATATATGAAACTTGACCTCTCGATCATTTCGAGACTCCTCTTCATGTCCGTGATCTCATACGGGACTCCAAACAACATTCGGTCACCAAATCACATAACTCATTTAATACTAAATCGTCATCGAGCGTTAAGCCTGCGGACCCTACGGGTTCGAGAACTATGTAGACATGACCGAGACACATCTCTGGTCAATAACCAATAGCGGAACATGGATGCCCATATTGGCTCTTACATATTCTACGAAGATCTTTATCGGTCGAACCGTTATGACAACATATGTAATTCCCTTTGTCCATCCGTATGTTACTTGCCGGAGATTCGATCGTCGGTATCTTCATACCTAGTTCAATCTTGTTACCGGCAAGTCTCTTACTTGTTCCGTAATACATCACCTTGATGACAAACCCCTTAGTCATTTGCTTGCAAGCTTATGATGTGTATTACCAAGAGGGCCCAGAGATACCTCTCCGATACTCGGAGCAACAAATCCTAATCTCGGTCTATGCCAACTCAACAAACACCTTCGGAGATACCTATAGAGCCTCTTTATAATCACCCAGTTACATTGTGACGTTTGATAGCACACAAGGCTTTCCTCCGGTATCCGTGAGTTGCATAATCTCATAGTCGAAGGAATATGTATTTGACATGAAGAAAGCAATAACAATAAAACTGAACGGTCATTATGCTAAGCTAACGGATCGGTCTTGTCCAAGACATCATTCTCCTAATGATGTGATCTCGTTACCAAATGACAACTCTTGTCAATGGTTAGGAAACCTTAACCATCTTTGATCAACGAGCTAGTCTATTAGAGGCTCACTAGGGACACAGTGTTTTTTTATGTATTCACGCATGTATTAAGGTTTCCGATCAATACAATTCTAGCATGAATAATAAA
This sequence comes from Triticum aestivum, assembly GCF_018294505.1. Taxonomy (NCBI): domain Eukaryota; kingdom Viridiplantae; phylum Streptophyta; class Magnoliopsida; order Poales; family Poaceae; genus Triticum; species Triticum aestivum. The sequence goes on from NC_057805.1 coordinate 382,791,126, forward strand.
CCTTTATCATGAATAAGGAAATATAAAATAACAACTTTATTATTGCCTCAAGGGCATATTTCCTTCACTTTAAAGGTTGCATCTTCAACAGATGGAGACGGTAAACATAGCTCTGGAGTTGATGATCTCGCTCGTCATGAACCACCATCCCAGGTGCTTGCTTTAACTTCACGGTGTCATATGTGGTTGCATGTTGCATATGGTGTCTAGCTTGTATTTGGAAGGCCGAATTCGGTCTTTATTAAGATAACGAAAGATATTTTTTACATGAACCACCATCCCGGGAGCAACAGAAGACAAATAGCTAGTCAGGGCACTGGCCGAGCCAGTGACAAGCCCATCACACACAAGCATCACCTGGAAGCCAACTAAAAATCCATGATGGTGGCGAAGCAGCCCGCCTCCCACCAGGCTCTCATGTCCTCAATGATCAGGCCCACGAACTCTTTATCACCTCCATTACTGAGAAATATCTCCTTAGTCCTTTTAGGTAACTATGGGTAATTTTGACCGCTCTCAAGTGAGCTACTCCTGCATCACCATTGTACCGCCTTGCCAAACTCATGGCGAGGCACACAACAGGTCTGGTACACAGCATGGCATACTTTATAGAACCTATGGTTAGGGCATAGGGAATGACTTTCATTCTCTCTCTATCTTGTACCGTGGTCGGGTTTTGAGTCTTACTCAACTTCAAACCTTATAATACAGGCTAGAACTCCTTCTTTGACTATTACAATTTGAACACCTTCAAAATCTAGTCAAGGTATGTGCTTTGTGAAAGTCCTATTAAGTGTCTTGATCTATCTCTATAGATCTTGATGCCCAATATATAAGCAGATTCACCGAGGTCTTTCATTGAAAAACTATTATTCAAGTATCCTTTTATGCTATCCAGAAATTCTATATCATTTCCAATCAACAATATGTCATCCACATATAATATTAGAAATGCTACAGAGCTCCCACTCACTTTCTTGTAAATACAGGCTTCTTCAAAAGTCTGTATAAAACCATATGCTTTGATCACCTCATCAGAGCGTATATTCCAACTCCGAGATGCTTGCACCAGGCCATAGATGGATCCCTGGAGCTTGCACACTTTCTTAGCACCTTTAGGATCGACAAAACCTTCTGGTTGCATCATATACAACTCTTCTTTAAGAAATCCATTAAGGAATGCAGTTTTGACGTCCATTCGCCAGATTTCATAATCATAGAATGCGGCAGTTGTGTAACAGCCTGGATTTTGGCCTTTTTCTTTTCTTTTGATTTATTTGGTTTTTGCTCTGTTTTTCTTTTTGGAGTGGTTCTGTGGCCTTGCCACCTGGGAAATCAGCCTCATTCCCCCTCCCAAGTGGCTCATTATTTCCAAAACCTTGCCAAGATTGTGTCACTTCACTGCTTGACCAAACCCTAATTTCTTTTTCTCGGGAATATTCCTTTCTCTATTAAAGGAATAACCATGTGTGCCCTAGGTTGTGAAGCAACCTATATTTCTGTCTATCCAAAAATTCCCAAATAATTCTCATAATTCCTTTGGGTCATATGTTGCTCAAATATGCCCAAACTTTCCTGTCCTAGCCCAAGAATAATTCCCCAATAATTATTCTTCATTTATGTCCAGTGTGGCTTTCTCTGAAGGAAGTGCCACCTATCCTTTCCTGATTTCTCCCAAACCTTTTGGGTATTTTCTTATGTCCAAATCATTGCCTCATGCCAAAATTCAACTTTATTTGCCTAGCCAATCTTCCTCAGCAATTTTTTGAACTTTCTGTCAGACAGAAGGCATTGTGAAGGAAGTACTAGCTAGGGTTATCCAAATGAGTTGAAATTTTGCAGACTTCTTCATGTGCTCATATCATGACCCTCCTCCAAATTTCAGCTCCATCCTTTGATCTATGTGAGCACAGGACCAAATCTTTGATTCTAGCAATATTTTCAGGTTGTGAAGCAAGTACATTTTATATTGTTTCATTAATTCTGAGAAATTACCAGATTGTTCTCCTACCCAAATAACATCTCTCCACCCAATTTGGCACCATTTCACTTAGCCAATATTTCTCCAAAATTATTGCAAGTTCCTGGTCAGCAAGAATGTTTGTTAAGCAAGTACCATTTTGGTAAATCCAATTGGTATGAAATTTTTACAGCATCATTGTGTGACCAAATAATCAAGCCTTGCAAAATTTCAGCCCAAGTGGAATCACCATGTGAGTGCATCATCCAAATCAAGTTTCTGGACCATTTTGGTCAGTTGCAAAGCAACTACATTAAATCTTGATCCAAATCTCATCAAACTCTCTAGGATTATAGTCCTTCCTAAGCTAATCACCCCAGACAAACTCTTTGGATCCAATCAAGTTCCTGTTGATCACCACTGCACATCCAAGTTTACTGCAGTAAACTTTAGAAGTTGATTACCATTTAACCACATAGCTTTCCATCGATCTACCACCGCAGTTGAAACCTCCCCTGGAAGAACTTACCACTAGACAACAGGTTCCAGCCCATCTCCCCCGCTACATGCCAGCGCACGCGGTGACCACCTCTCTGGCATGCCATGGACGCGAGCTGGACGGCTTCTTGCTCGGGCCCCTCTCCCTCTCGTCGCCTTCGCGCGCGTGACCATGTCCCTTGCCTTCCTCTCATCGTCGCTGTTCCCCTGGACCCCTCGCTCCCTCTGTCCGCTTCCTCACCGATGCAAGCCGCCGCGCGCCCACGGGCGAATAGTGGCGGATTGGCTCGGAGCTCGCCGTCTTCTTCCTCCCTGCGCTCCCTTGGCCGCCTCTTCCCCATGAGGTCTCCCTCCTATTCCCTCTCGTCGCCTACCTCCAACCTCTCGAGCACGCACACGCGTCCGCGGCGCCGGACACGTATCCACGGCGACGCCAGCTCGGCCTCCTTGCCTCGCGCCTATATAAGCCCACCCCGAGGTGCCGCGACCTCACCAAGCTCTTCCTCACTCTCCCAGGAACCCGCCCAGCCTCTTGCCCGAGCTCCGGAGTCCTTCCTTGCCGCAAACCATCGCCATGGGTGCCGTTCTGCTCGGTTCAAATTCGAGCGCGGTAGCGCCCCTCTCCCTCTCCGTCCTCCACCAGTAGAACCACCGGAGCCAGCAGACCCTCCCCAAACATTCACCTCATCGCCGGAGCGCCGTAGCCCCGAGCTCCTCGCTGCCCGTCGCCGGCCTCCGCCGCGCTCGGAGGAGCCCTCGTGCTCGGCTTCCCCAAGGTCCGTGCCCTACCTGGATGGGTGCGGCACCTCCTCCCGATCCCAACGGCGGTTCAAGCTCCGTCGGGGAGGGCTGGAGCCGCCCGAACGAGCGCCGGCACCGGCGGCCTCCCTCTGGACCGCGGGCGAGCACGAGGGAGATGAAGACGACGACCCCTGTGCATGGGACCCGCCCGTCAGCCTCACATGCGTTGACCAGGCGCTGATGACGTGGATAAGTGGACACGCAGTTCCGGTCGCTACGTCTTCATAAGCTGAAAGCGTATTCTCTAGGTGCTTCAGCTCAAAGTATGTTTTCGTTATTCTGAAAGCGTATTTCCTCTCTGTTTCAGCCAGGAATGCATTTTCCTCTCTGGAAACCGTATTTCTTAGAAAGGCGCGTTCTGTTTTTCCGGCTGAGGGCCTGTTTGTGATGCTTTTATTTACAAATGGGTCCCTGGCAGAAAAACTATCATATCTTTTTGCTCCCAACTCCAAATGAGGTGATTCCAAAGCCCATTTCTTCATCTCGTCGAGCCCGTTCTGTTGATACCATTTTCACCATGTTTTAACATTCTGAAAATGCCCATTTTCCTTTACGCTTAATCATCCCCCTCCGAGCAAGAACGTTTTCCTGCGATTCGTTCCGCGAGCTTCTCGCACTTTCTCCCGGTGATTTCTTCCACCCCAGGCAAGCCACAACCACCATTTGCATGATAGTCATGCAGTAGCATTGGTTTTCAACTTGAATCTTTAATAACTGTATGTTTGTTTTGCTACTGCTGTCGTTATTTCGGTTATGCTTGTGGATCAGTGGTTACCATCATGCTATGTTTTCTTGCACTCTGTTATCATGTTCTACCTGATAGTATTATTTTCATATTGGTCATGCTTGATAGTAGTACATGTTGGGTTGGTCATGTTCTTCGGTGCATGACTAACGTCGGTTACTGAGTATCGTTAATATGCATTGTTCCTTTGCTGTTAGTTGGTTAGGTGTTTACTTGGTAATATTATTGATGTGTTCTTGTGATATTCATGCTCGTCATTATGCCATGCTCAGTTGGATATGATTCATTGTTGATATGGTTGATAGTTATGTTGTACCCTCATGCTTATGTTGATACCATGCTCATGCATTGTAAGTGCATCATGTTATTTTATCATGGCTCAGCATACTTGCATTCAAGTTTAACCGGATTAAATTGAACTTGGACAACTGTTGGCTGAGTCATGGAGCCACCATATCGAGCTGACCAGGTCAACCACGCTTACCTTTATGGGAAGGTCCTAACTGGGTCTATTGTCATGCCTCTCGCCGGTGCCTCCAATGAGGGAAGGTTATGGGCGCGCGCTACCCTGATCAGGTAAGCGGACATAAGCCTTGTGTGCCCGTTGTTGTTGTACCCGGGTTGTCCCCAATTGGGACCGTTTTTGTTTTGCCACGACGGTGGCCGTTGGTGCCTTTTGTAGGCACGGGGCCACCCAGGACTTATCCCAGAGGGGAGTTTGTCGGAGTGGCCAGGAGGGTGTCATGGCAGTAGGACGGTTTTGTCGGAACGCCACTGGGCCACCCGAATGGGAGTGCGAGGCCATGGGTTCCATGGTGTGGGTACAGTGTACTAACCTCTGCAGAGTGTATATTAAATCTATCGATAGCCGTGCCCGCGGATAAGGGCCTAGTTCATGTCGGTCACACTATGGGTCAACAGTAATAATAATGATGTGTTTAATAACAACCCCGGTTCGATGATGAGATAAGCTGGTTATGTGATCCGTGAATGATCACCGTTTGGTTACGAGGTAACCCGTTGAGCCCAGAGTGGTTCCGTTTGTGATCCGTGAATGATCACCGTTTGGTTACGAGGTAACCCATTGAGCCAAGAGTGGTTCCGTTTGTGATCCGTGAATGATCATCGTGGTATCGAGGATACCGAGTTGTTGGATATTCGTGATGTTGTGCGAGAATCGTGGGAGAAAGATCAAGCTCCTTGTGGTCATTTAATGATTACACGGTATTGTTTATACCAAGCTTGATTTGATCCTAAGATGATCGTGTGATGTCCGAGGTTGGTAAGTGATGCATGTGATGGTTATGAGGTAACCTGATCAGAATAAGTGGTGCATATAGTTTCATCATGTTGCATGCTAGTATCGTCATATTTATATGTTCATGCCATGCTCATATAGTTCTAGCTGTATCATGTTCATGTTGTTCATGCCATGTTATCCTGATGATCTCATGATAATTCCTGCTTAACCTGTAATTGCCATGCATGTTGTTGTTTGTCTTGAATGCTTCTGGTTATTGTGAGCTTGCAAGTACATTCAATATACTGACCTGCGTGTCATGCAAGTTTGCAGGTCATGTCATGATTGCTTGATTGCTTGTCGTGGTTTCCATTCATGCGATCTAGGATAAGCATTCCAGCCAGAGTCCCTGCGGAGTGGAGTTCATCACCGTCTTCGCTGTTCCGCTGCTAGAGTTATTCCGCTGCATTGTGTTGTTCTGCTGCTTGCATGGAGCAACTGTGGCAGGCGTAGTATCGTCGTGCTGATGTAATCCCCTTGTATCATTATAGCCTGTAATAAAGAGCTGATTTGTTCTATCTAAGCAGTGCCGTATTCCAGAAGACTTCACCTCGATCTCTGGGCTGGAATACGGGGCGTTTCGGTATTCTCTGAGCCGGAGTGCCACAAATTGCTAACATGATTCGGACATACTTAAGCATCGCTACGGGTGAGAAAGTCTCTTTCATAGTCAACTCCTTGAACTACTCGAAAACCTTTCGCGACAAGTCAAGTTTTGTAGACAGTAACATTGCCATCAGCGTCAATCTTCTTCTTGAAGATCCATTTATTCTCTATGGCTCGCCGATCATCGGGCAAGTCCACCAAATTCCACACTTTGTTCTCATACATGGATCCTATCTCATATTTCATGGCCTCAAGCCATTTATCGGAATCTGGGCTCATCATAGCTTCTTCATAGTTCATAGATTCGCCATGGTCTAGTAACATGAATTCCAGAATAGGATTACCGTACCACTCTGGTGTGGAACATGCTTTGTTCGACCTACGAGGTCCAGTAGTAACTTGATCTGAAGTTCATGATCATCATCATTAGCGTCCTCTCTAGTTGGTGTAGGCTACAAGGGAACAGATTTCTCTGATGTGCTACTTTCCAATTCGAGAGAAGGTACAATTACCTCATCAAGTTCTACTTTGCTCCCACTCACTTCTTTCGAGAGAAACTCCTTCTCTAGAAAGTTTCCATTCCTGGAAACAAAGATCTTGCCTTCGGATTTGTGGTAGAAAGTGTATCCAATTGTTTCCTTAGGGTATCCTATGAAGACGCACTTCTCCGGTTTGGGTTCGAGGTTATCAGGCTGAAGCCTTTTGACATAAGTGTCACAACCCCAAACTTTAAGAAATGACAACTTAGGTTTCTTGCCAAATCATAGTTCATACGGTGTCGTCTCAACGGACTTAGACGATGCCCTATTTAACGTGAATGCGGCTGTCTCTAATGCATAACCCCAAAAAGATAGTGGTAAATCGGTAAGAGGCATCATAGATTGCACCATATCTAATAAAGTACGGTTACGATGTTCGGACACACCATTACGCTATGGTGTTCCAGGTGGCGTGAGTTGTGAAACAATTCCACATTGTTTTAAATGAAGGCCAAACTCGTAACTCAAATATTCGCCTCCGTGATCAGATCGTAGGAACTTTATTTTCTTTTTACGATGATTCTCTACTTCACTATGAAATTCTTTGAACTTTTCAAATGTTTCAGACTTGTGTTTCATCAAGTAGATATACCCATACCTACTCAAATCATCTTTGAAGGTCAGAAAATAACGATACCCGCCGCATGTCTCAACACTCATCGGACCGGATACATCGACATGTATTATTTCCCATAAGTCATTAGCTCGCTCCATTGTTCCTGAGAATGGAGTTTTAGTCATATTTCCCATGAGCCATGGTTCGCAAGTATCAAATGATTCATAATCAAGTGATTCCAAAATCCATCCGCATGGAGTTTCTTCATGCGCTTTACACCAATATGACCTAAACGGTAGTGCCACAAATGTGTTGCACTATCATTATCTACTTTGCATCTTTTGGCATCAATATTATGAATATGTGTATCACTACGATCGAGGTTCAATAAACCATTCACATTGGGTGTATGACCAGTGAAGGTTTTATTCATGTAAACAGAACAACAATTATTCTTGGACTTAAATGAATAAACTTTATTGCGACAAACATGATATAATCATATTCATGCTCAACGCAAACACCAAATAACATTTATTTAGGTTCAACACTAATCCCGAAGGTAGAGTGAGTGTGCGATGGTGACCGTATCATCCTTGGAATCACTTCCAACACACATCATCACTTCACCCATAACTAGTCTTTGTGCATTCTGCAACTCCTGTTTCGAGTTACTAATCTTAGCAACTGAACCGGTATCAAATACCTAGGGGCTACTACGAACACTAGTAAGGTACACATCAATAACATGTATATCAAATATACCTTTGTTCACTTTGCCATCCTTCTTATCCGCCAAGTATTTGGGGCAGTTCCGCTTCTAGTGACCATTTCCTTTGCAGTAGAAGCACTCAGTTTCAGGCTTGGGTCCAGTTATGGGCTTCTTCACGGGAGTGGCAACTTGCTTGCCATTCTTCTTGAAGTTCCCTTTTCTTTCCCTTACCCTTTTTCTTGAAACTAGTGGACTTGTTAACCATCAACACTTGATGCTATTTCTTGATTTCTACCTTCGCCGATTTCAGCATCGCGAAGAGATCGGGAATCGTTTTCGTCATCCCTTGCATATTATAGTTCATCACGAAGTTCTAGTAGCTTGGTGATAGTGACTAGAGAACTCTGTCAATCACTATCTTATTTGGAAGATTAACTCCCACTTGATTCAAGCGATTGTAGCACCCAGATATTCTGAGCACATGCTCACTCGCTGAGCTATTCTCCTCCATCTTGTAGGCAAAGTACTTGTCAGAGGTCTCATACCTCTCGACACGGGCATGAGTCTAAAATACCAATTTCAGCTCCTGGAACATCTCATGTGCTCCGTGGCGTTCAAAATGTTTTTTAAGTCCAGGTTCTAATCTGTAAAGCATGGCGCACTAAACTATTAAGTAGTCATCATATCGAGCTTGCCAAATGTTCATAACGTCTGCATCTACTCCTGCAACAGGTCTATTACCTAGCGGTGCATCAAGGACATAATTCTTCTGTGCAGCAATGAGGATAATCCCCAGATCACGGACCCAGTCCGCATCATTGCTACTATCATCTTTCAACTTAGTTTTTCTCTAGTAACACACGGGAGCTATACGCGAGCTATTGATCTACAACATAGATATGCAAATACTATCAGGACTAAGTTCATGATAAATTAAGTTCAATTAATAAAATTACTTAAGAACTCCCACTTAAATAGACATCCCTCAAGTCATCTAAGTGATACGTGATCCAAATCAACTCAACCATGTCTGATCATCACGTGACATGGAGTAGTCATTAATGGTGAACATCTCTATGTTGATCATATCTACTATATGATTCACGTTCAACCTTTCGGTCTCCAGTGTTCCGAGGCCATATATGTACATGCTAGCCTCGTCAAGTTTAATCCGAGTATTCCGCGTGTGCAAAACTATCTTGTACCCATGGTATGTGAACGTACAGTCTATCACACCCGATCATCGCGTGGTGTCTAAACACGACGAACTGTCGCAACAGTGCATACTCAGGGAGAACACTTATACCTTGAAATTTAGTTAAGGGATCATCTTATAATTCTACCGCCGTACTAAGAAAAATAAGATGCATAAAAGATAATGAAAGCACAAGTGCACCCTGGGTGATTTTGGTAATTAATGTCAACATATCTCTTGTTGGACTAATATTTTCATCTAGTATATTTCTGAAAGTTCAACAAAGGCATGTCATGGACAAGAGGAAGTGGAACCCCTTCAAGGTGCTAAGGACAAAGATTGGCAAAAGCTCAAGACTCTTCATTTCTATTTTAGTGATCCAAGATCACATTGAGTCCATAGGAAAACCCAATACTATTAAAAGGGGATGAGGTGTTGCTTAATGGTCTACTTGCTCAAAGTGCTTAGTGATATGATCCAAAGCCCTCAACCACTTTCTCAAATCCAAATATGTCCAAAACCTAAAGTCAAACTAGGCCCCACCGATTTGATTCATCCGACGCCATCGAGTTCACTTGACATAGCCACTGCCAGAAACCCTAATTGATTCAGTCTCACCGATAGGATCTCGGTCTCACCGAGATGGCCTTGCAAACTCTCTGTTGCCTGTTGCAATTATTTCGGTGTCACAGAAACAAGCAATCGGTCCCACCGAGTTGTGACGCCCCCGATTCAATCATACACTAAACATACACGCAAACGTGTACGATCAAGATCAGGGACTCACGGGAAGATATCACAACACAACTCTAAAAATAAAAGAAGTCATACGAGCATCATAATACAAGCCAGGTGCCTCGAGGGCTCAAATACATGTGCTCGATCATAGACGAGTCAGCGGAAGCAACAATATCTGAGTACAGACATAAGTTAAACAAGTTGCCATAAGATGGCTAGCACAAACTGGGATACAGATCGAAAGAGGCGCCGACCTCCTGCCTGGGATCCTCCTAAACTACTCCTGGTCATCATCAGCGGCCTGCATGTAGTAGTAGGCACCTCCGGTGTAGTAGGAGTCGTCGTCGGCGGTGGCGTCAAGCTCCTGGGCTCCAGCATCTGGTTGCGATAACCAGGTAGAATGGAAAGAGGGAAAAGAGGGAGAAAAGCAACCGTGAGTACTCATCCAAAGTACTCGCAAGCAAGGATCTACCCTACAAATGCTTGGGTATCTGTGTAAAGGGGCAATACCGGTGGACTGAACTGCAGAATGCCAGAATAAGAGGGGGGTAGCTAGGCCTGTCGAAGACTACGCTTCTGGCGACCTCCATCTTGCAGCATGTAGAAGGGAGTAGATGGTAAGTTCACCAAGTATCGTCGCATAGCATAATCCTACCCGGCGATCCTCCCCTCGTTGCCCTGTGTGAGAGCGATCACCAGGTTATATCTAGCACTTGGAAGGGTGTGTTTTATTAAGTATCCGGTTCTAGTTGTCATAAAAACAAGGTACAACTCCGGGTCGCCTGTTACCGTGGACATGGCTATTCGAATAGATCAACTTCCCTGCAGGGGTGCACCACATTACCCGACACGCTCGATCCCTCTGGCTGGGCACACTTTCCTGGGTCATGTCCGGCCTCGGGAGATCAACACGTCGCAGCCCTACCTAGGCTTAATAGAGAGGTCAGCACGCTGGTCTAAATCCTATGCGCGCAGGGGTCTGGGCCCATCGCCCATTGCACACCTGCATGTTGCGAACGCGGCCAGAAGCAGACCTAGCCCCCTTAATACAAGTACAGGCTTACGGTCCAATCTGGCGTGCGCCGCTCAGTCGCTGACGTCAAAAAGAGCTTCGGCTGATACCACGACGCCGGTTGCCCATATCTTTTCCCACGTGTCGTTTAGTGCGTATAAAGTCAACGTCCCAACTCAGTTCAATTACCAAGATCTCGTTAAGCGTGTTATTTTGAAGTAACCGCGAACGCCGACCAGGGCCAGGCCCACCTCTCACCTAGGTGTCTCAACCTGCCCTGTCGCTCCGCCACAAAGTATTAGTCGGGGGTCGTCGGGAACCCAGGCCCACCTCTACCGGGATGGAGCCACCTACCCCTTCAGCCCCCATCTCCGAACAGTATCATAAGTAATGTAACAGTATAAAGTATATAGCATATGCCCGTGATCACCTCCCGAGTGATCACAGCCCAGTAGTATAGCATGGCAGACGGACAAGAATGTAGGGCCACTGATGAATTACTAGCATCCTATACTAAGCATTTAGGATTGCAGGTAAGGGTAACAACTGTAGCAACGATGAAAGGCTATGCATCAGAATAGGATTAACGAAAGCAGTAACATGCTACACTACTCTAATGCAAGCAGTAGAGAGAAGGAATATGCGATATCTGGTGATCAAGGGGGGGGGTTGCCTTGTTGCTCTAGCAAGGAGAGGTCGTCAACAACGTAGTCGATCATGGCACTAGCAGCGGCGTCAATCTCGTAGTCTACTAGAGAGAAAAGGGGGAAGAAACAATGGATACATTGCAAACAGATGCATGACGATGCATGACAAAGCAAACAGCGGTGCTAGGTGTGCCCTAGCGCGGTAGGGGGTGATGCCGGCGAAGGGGTGAAACATCCGGGAAAGTATCCCCGGTGTTTCGCGTTTTCGGACAGATGAACCAGAGGGGGAAGGTTGCAGGTTTGCTATGCTAGGATGCGTGGCAGACGAATGGGCTGCGTATCCGGATTCATCTCGTCGTTCTGAGCAACTTTCATGTACAAAGTATTTTCATCCGAGCTACGGATTATTTTATATTAATTTATAAAGATTTAATTCTTTTTTAATTAACAGAATTAATTTAAATCAAAAATATGTTTATTGCATCAGCATTACATCAGCATGATGTCATCAGTCAACAATGCATTTGACTGGTCAAACTGGGCAGTGGGGCCCACTGTCATTGACTGTTTATCTAATTACCAATTAATTAGGTTACTTACTTCATTAAGTTAACTAAGTTTAATTAGTTTAATATACGTAATTAATTAAGTTAATTAAGTTAATTATTTTATTATATCCATTTATTTCTAAAATGTTTCACAGGGGCGGTCCCACTTGTCATTGGCCCCGGGGGTCTTTAGCGGGCGCCGGCGCTAGCGGGTTACGGGCGTAGGGCGCATGGGCGCCAGCCCGGCGGGGCGCTCGCCCAAGCCATCCGCAGTGCAGTGGGGCGCCGGCGGGTGTGGCTGCGGCTGCCAGAGCAGCAGCAGCATCAGCACGGGAGCGGCGCGAAGGGGAGAAGCCCGGCGAGAAGGAGCGGGATGGGGCGGAGCGGAGGCGAGTAAGGCCAGGCGGGGTCGGACGCGTGGACATCGTGGGCAGAGCAGGGTCGATGGCGGAGGCGGCGCACGGGGAAGGGCAGAGCGGGCCGCAGCGGTGGGCGGTGCAGCGGCAGGGCAACGGCCATGGGGTGGAGCGCGAGGCGGGCGGCGACGGCGCGGCCAGGCGATGGAGGCAGCAGATGATGCTGCGGTGGCGCGGGCCACGGCAGGCGCGAGCACTCCGGGAGGAGCGGCACGGCGGGTGCGGCTAGGCGTGGCTGCGGGAGCGCGCGACGTGCGGTGACCGCGGGCATGGACAGCGCGGGCGTGGCGACGAGGTGGCTGAGGCACGCGAGCGAGCAGGGCGGTGCACGGTGAGGGAGGCGGGTGCCGGAGCCCACGGTGAGGCGCGGGACCGAACGCGTCGGCGCGCGACGGACGTCAACAGTGACAAAGAACGAGGGGAGAGGAGGCCGGTGGCCTCACCAGCGTTGCAGGTGATCGGGCGGTGAGGCTCGAGGGCAACCCGTGGGGAGGATGACGGGGACGACGTGCGGCGGTCGAGGCGAAGGAGCTCCAGTCGAGGGCTGTGGTTGGCGCCGGGTGGCGATCCAGCGGCGAGGGACGACGGGTGGTGAGCGACGAGGCTGATCCCCCCAGTCCCGATCTGGATCGAGAGGGGGGAGAGGGATAGGCGATGTGGGGAGAGTGGGGATGTCGGTGGATAAGGTTTGGGGTAGTGGGGTGAGGGGGTTATACAGGGGCACCGGGTGGGCCAGCCTGAATGGTTTCGGCCAGCTGGGCCGAGGCCCAGTGGGAAAAGGGGGGGCTCTTTTGTTTTCTTTTGTTTTGCTATTTTGTTTTCTTTACTTTTTATTTATTTATTTATCCTTTCCCGTTTTCTTTTATTTGTTTAATGGTTACAGTTTTATAAAATACACAAATGGTTTTTAAATTAGTATTACTATATTTATTACTCTCACATTAATTTGCGTAACTAAATAAAATAGTTTAACATTTTATAAATAATAGAAGGCATTTATTAAATTGGTTAGGCTATTGTTTCATTCACATTTGAGTATTTAAACATTTTATAAAAGGGTGGTTTCTCCACCATAATTACCTATGCATTATTTGGTACAACACGAACATTTTAGTTTTATTATTTGATAATTTTTGTTGTTTGCCTGGTCTTTAATTTGAATTCGAATCGGTTTTGATCTAACACGAGATTAGCCACAGTAATCGAGGTGACATGGCATCATTAGCAGAGGTTCACTGTAGCTTAAGTATGCAGGCGTCACAATTCTCCTCCACTACAAGAAATCTCGTCCCGAGATTTAAGAGGTAGTGAAAGGGGGGAAAGGTTTGGTAACGAATCTAGCGGGTCTTCTCATTTTGGCTCGCTCTCCTCGAAGAGATCGATACATTACATTGATGTCTTCATTCCACTGCTTCAGGTCATCATGATGAAGTCGGCATCCTTTCTTCGGAGTCTTCATTATACGTATGAACGACAAGGGGTAACTTGAAAGAACAGAACTCTGCACGGTTGCTTATCCGGTAGATAACATTAGGGAAGGTGGCGAAAAGTAACTCTCGAATTGAAACTTAAGAAATTATCGAGAGCAAAGTAAGAAGGTGCAAAGTAGAAGTTTCAAGTGCATAGGCAATCGTTCGTTGCCTGAGACGAAAATGTGAAAGGGGTTTAGAGCAATGAGAATAAGTATTGTGTCTGATACCAGAATAGATCACTAGGCAGGTGGCCCGTGAACTACATACAAAGTCAAGCTCTAGGAATAACTTTGGCAACAGGGTGTATAGGAGAGTCAGGTTTCGATCTTGTGGAACTATGGGTTATGGGCCCACCACGTGGTTTAAAGTAGAAAGGGGGCTGGCATCTTACACGGCATGATAGCAATGCATGTCAGAGGGTAGCCTGTCAGTTATGTTGGCAACAACATCGATACCAAGGGCGAGGGACGAAGAGAACCATTTTCCTGCTCGTTGAACGAGGCAGAGCAATAGGCAAAGTTCTCGTCCATCGGTGGTTACTGGAATGCTATCGACAAATGCAACAGGGTCTTACTGACATGGTTGTACACCAAGGTGTTTACATAAGCAGAAGAATATTACTACTTAGATCATATGGAACACAAGGAAGGTTAAAAAATCAATGGAAAGGAAAATGTGATCATCAGATCAAACAGAACAATGGAAAGGAAAATGTGTTTGACACATATACCAGGGGTATACCCTTCCCAAGGACAAGCAGAGCAAGATATCCACGACGGGATAGAAAGTAGAAACCATTTAGGTAAGGGGAGAGGAATTTGACGACAATACCCATACAATGGGGTTTGGATAATTGATAAAGAAAAGATAGCATTGCTTCAACTGTTCTTATTGAAGATCGGAATACCACTGACATGCTTTGAGATAGCATTGACATGGTCTTCAAGCAAAGGTCAGACTTTGGATACACGAAGGATTCATCAGGAACAACTTGTAGAATAAGTCTTACAGTTTCCTCATGGAAGAATGGATAGCCTTGCTGAAAAGGAATCTATAACAATAGGTCCTACGACCAGGTGTGCTAGGCATGACATCACCTTACCGGGTTATACTAAGACCAATGTTATAACTCTTGGAAATATGTTCCAACCATCATATCTGACCGAGATTCAGATCTGATCGGTGTTAGGATACCTCTGACTCATGATGCCTGAGAAGAAAAGGTGCAACACAAATTGACGAGATGACATTGTAAGATTCTCGGGAGATGAACTATGGAAGCGGGTTCCGAAACAAGAGTTCATCATTAAACCAAGGAGAGGGTGAGGAGATGGTTGATGGACTCAGCGTCAATACATTGAGATTTTCAAAAGATGGATCTCCACAGTTATGTGAAAAAGGAGATAACATTTGTTAGATCAAATGGTATAATGATGTCTGCTCGAGGGAAACACACACAATTAAACATTGGTTGAAAGGTGCACCCGAAATATTGGCTGGGTTGCACGACCAATGTCAGAATGGTGGTTCAATAATCAATAGTCTAAGAATGAACATCTGACCATTAACTTCAAAGCAATAGAGTTGCTAGAAGGGCAGAATCCAAACAACACCGTTCACTTGTTGGTACCCCGGTTAGAATCAACACGGTGACCAAGAAAGAAGGGTGACGGTGAGAAGCATCACTATACCAAGAATTCTTAAGAGGTGGAGCAATCCCCACTACATACTTGACATAAAAGATGGTAACACTTCAAGGTAGAACATAACATAAGTTGGGTAGCATGGAACTCGAGGTACAACACAAAATAAGAACAAGTTTGTGTTGGTAGGAAATCAAAGACGTTTTCGATGATAAAAATTCATCAAGGAGAAAGGATGGTATTATTTCTCATAATGAATTCGATTAATATCCTGAAAGAGCTCAGAATGTTGATGATGATCACGACACATTTGTCGAGAGATTTCATGAAGATGTAATCGATCGGCGACGACATCAAGTCAAAGGAATGTTGAAGCGAAAAGTTATTGGAACCAAGGGTATGACACAAACTCAAAACCAAGCTTGCTGTTCAAGGCAAAATGATATGATGAGGAAGATCGACGTACACTTAGCTCATCGTCGAAAATTATGCTCCGGGAATAAGGACCAAGTAGCACGGTTAAAATCAGCACGATACTGATATAGCCGATCAGGCTAGAAATGAAGTGACCGAGTACAAACTTGTATGTAAAGAAGATTACTAATAGTTGTTTAATCGCAATGCGGACTCGATTCAGTTATCAATGTCCTTGAGTGTTTAATGACTCAGAGCCCGTGAAAAAATTGGAATCAGTGAGAATGTAGTACTTAATGTAGAACTCATAAGAAGTTATGCAGTTTCATGATAATCTCGAGATACTAGAGGGTAATACTCGAAGGCAGATCAGAATAGAGGTTGAAGTGGCGTATTTATCTGCATAAGACGAGTGCTTTAACTTGTCCGAGAAATGGAATCGAGGAGTAATAATATGGCTGGAACCATGATTGCAAAAGACCAGATCCAAGATATAAGTTGAACTTATACCAAGGAAATAATTACTTTAAGAGAAGCTATAATGATAAGATCTATATCGTTTCCATGGGCATGAACACAAAGTTCAAGGTCGACTCCCACTTCTTCAATGCATAACCTATCATTCACTTCTCATTTTCGATGGAGTTGTAGTGCTGAAACTTTATGTGATAATTCACCAGGAGAATATGACTCGTGAAAACTCTCGGGTTTGCACAGATTAGGGAAGGCATTGGTCCAACCCATTGGGTATATTAGGAACATATACTACAAGCTTTAGGAGTAATTAACACAAGACCGAAAGCAGAGCATGGTTGACAAAGCAGAGGATACAATTTACCAAAGGCCTTATGTATCAGGGAAAGAACTTCTTGAGGTTTTTGTATAAGGACATTGTCGTATGATAATTCAACAAAGGATCCAGTGGTCCATAAGAGATCTGATGTGAGCATCGGTACTCAACAAGAAGAATAAAGAATGCAAGGAGATCATATTATAGAAACAACTAACTAATTCAAAGCTCAAAGGCAAAGGAATTATGATTTCCAAATAAAGGGATCAGAAGCAAACGCTCTGATTAAGGATGGATAAGTTGAGTAAGCTTAGGGGTAAAATCGACAATATTTTGATTGGTCGAGATCCAGCTCATGTTTAAAATGACGTCTGAGCCAGAAGGATGAATTCTAGGATCTGATTGAGGATTGTGAGCATTCGCAACATTTTGAATCAATGGACTCAAAATGATAATGACAAGGGATGCCAATAAAATTACGAGACTTATGGGATTAACCATAATGCAAGCAAGCAAGAATTTCAAAAGCAATAGGCAGTTGAGGATTTTCGAAAGATCGAATGGTATTTTGAAGACTTATGTGAAATACTTAAATCAACTAGGGACGAGCGGATACTCGATAAGTGCAAGAAATTTTCTATATGGGTATTCAGGTGGCAAAGAACTGCAAGGCAGTAGGCACAAAGTATTCCCGGAACAATAGAGAGAATTTTGGGGTATCTTGTAATAACAAGATCAACTGGGAATAAAAGTCAGAATGACAGGTGTATGTATTTATCCATATGGACATTCAATGGTAGGGAATTGCAAAAGCAACGGGCACAAAGTCTTGAGAGAATATTGGAGAGTATCTTCGAAATCTTCTGGTGCACGGAGCAATCATCTAGAGTGAGGGGTTCTCCGGGAGGAAGTAGTAACGAGATCCTAAAGTTAGATTTTAGTAAATTCATTAAACCCGAATGGAAGAGAGATCAGAGTCCCAGAGTATAGAGGAGGAATAAAAGATCCTAATACCACCCAAATGGTGACGTGAGCCCGTAAGACACACAACCATGTTAGTAAATTTTTTGCAATGTCTAGACTCGACTTCGGCCAAGGAGTGTGGAACGGGGATTCCTACAGGCAGTCGGCTCTGATACCAACTTGTGATGCCCCCAATTCAATCATACACTAAACATACACGCAAACGTGTACGATCAAGATCAGGGACTCACGGGAAGATATCACAACACAACTCTAAAAATAAAAGAAGTCATACGAGCATCATAATACAAGCCAGGGGCCTCGAGGGCTCGAATACAAGTGCTCGATCATAGACAAGTCAGCGGAAGCAACAATATCTGAGTACAGACATAAGTTAAACAAATTGCCATAAGATGGCTAGCACAAACTGGGATACAGATTGAAAGAGGCGCAGACCTCCTGCCTGGGATCCTCCTAAACTACTCCTGGTCGTCGTCAGCGGCCTGCATGTAGTAGTAGGCACCTCCGGTGTAGTAGGAGTTGTCGTCGGCGGTGGCATCAAGCTCCTGGGCTCCAGCATCTGGTTGTGACAACCAGGTAGGATGGAAAGGTTGAAAAGAGGGAGAAAAGCAACCGTGAGTACTCATCCAAAGTACTCGCAAGCAAGGATCTACCCTACATATGCATGGGTATCTGTGTAAAGGGCCAATATCGGTGGACTGAACTGTAGAATGCCAGAATAAGAGGAGGATAGCTAGTCCTGTCGAAGACTACGCTTCTGGCGACCTCCATCTTGCAGCATGTAGAAGAGAGTAGATGGTAAGTTCACCAAGTATCGTCGCATAGCATAATCCTACTCGGCGATCCTCCCCTCGTCGCCCTGTGTGAGAGCGATCACCGGGTTATATCTAGCACTTGGAAGGGTGTGTTTTATTAAGTAGTTCTAGTTGTCATAAGGTCAAGGTACAACTCCGGGTCGCCTGTTACCGTGGACACGGCTATTCGAATAGATCAACTTACCTGCAGGGGTCCACCACATTACCCGACACGCTCGATCCCTCTGGCCGGGCACACTTTCCTGGGTCATGTCCGGCCTCGGGAGATCAACACGTCGCAGCCCTACCTAGGCTCAACAGAGAGGTCAACACGCCGGTCTAAATCCTATGCGCACAGGTGTCTGAGCCCATCACCCATTGTACACCTGCACGTTGTGAACGCGGCCAGAAGCAGACCTAGCCCCCTTAATACAAGTGCAGGCTTATGGTCCAATCCGGCGCGCGCCGCTCCATCGCTGACGTCAAAAAGAGCTTCGGTTGATACCACGACGCCGGTTGCCCATATCTTGTCCCACATGGTGGTTAGTGCGTATAAGGTCAACAACCCAACTCAGATCAAATACCAAGATCTCGTTAAGTGTGTTATTTTGAAGTAACCGTGAACGCCGACCAGGGCCAGGCCCACCTCTCACCTAGGTGTCTCAACCTGCCCTGTCGCTCCGCCACAAAGTAACAGTCGGGGGCCGTCGGGAACCCAGGCCCACCTCTACCGGGATGGAGCCACCTGCCCCTTCAGCCCCCATCTCCGAACAGTATCATAAGTAATGTAACAGTATAAAGTATATAGCATATGCCCGTGATCACCTCCCGAGTGATCACGGCCCAGTAGTATAGCATGGCAGACGGACAAGAATGTAGGGCCACTAATGACAGGCTATACTAAGCATTTAGGATTGCAGGTAAGGCTAACAACTGTAGCAACAATGACAGGCTATGCATCAGAATAGGATTAACCGAAAGCAGTAACATGCTACACTACACTAATGCAAGCAGTAGAGAGAAGGAATAGGCGATATCTGGTGATCAAGAGGGGGGAGCTTGCCTGGTTGCTCTGGCAAGGAGGGGTTGTCAATAACGTAGTCGATCAGGGTACCAGCAGCGGCGTCCATCTTGTAGTCTACCGGAGAGAAGAGGGGGAAGAAACAATGAATACATTGCAAACAGATGCATGGCGATGCATGACAAAGCAAACATCGGTGCTAGGAGTGCCCTAACGCGGTAGTGGGTGATGCCGACAAAGGGGGGAAACATCCGGGAAAGTATCCCCGGTGTTTCGCGTTTGTGGACAGATGAACCGGAGGGGGAAGGTTGCAGGTTTGCTATGCTAGGGATGCGTGGCAGACGAACGGGCTGCGTATCCGGATTCATCTCGTCGTTCTGAGCAACTTTCATGTACAAAGTATTTTCACCCGAGCTACGGATTATTTTATATTAATTTATAAAGATTTTTTTAATTAAGAGAATTAATTTAAATCAAAAATATGTTTATTGCATCAGCATTACATCAGCATGATGTCATCAGTCAACAATGCATTTGACTGGTCAAACTGGGCAGTGGGGCCCACTGTCATTGACTGTTTATCTAATTACCAATTAATTAGGCTACTTACTTCATTAAGTTAATTAATTAATTTATCCATTTATTTCTAAAACGTTTCACAGGGGCGCCCCACTTGTCATTGGCCCGGGGGGTCTTTTGCGGGCGCCGACGCTAGCGGGTTATGGGCGTAGGGCGCATGGGCGCCATCCCGGCGGGGTGCTCGCCCAAGCCATCCGCAGCGCATTGGGGCACCGGCGGGTGTGGCTGCGGCAGCCAGAGCAGCAGCAGGAGCAAGGGAGGAACACAAAGGGGAGAAGCCCGGCGAGGAGGAGCGAGATGCGGTGGAGCGGAGGCGAGTGAGGTCATGGCAGGGTCGGACGCATGGACATCGTGGGCAGAGCAGGCTCGACGGCGGAGGCGGCGCACGGGGAAGGGCAGAGCGGGCCGCAGCAGTGGGCGGTGCAGCGGCAGGGCATCGGCCGTGAGGTGGAGCGTGAGGCGGGCGACGACGGCGCGGCCAGGCGGTGGAGGCAGCAGAGGAGGCTGCGGCGGCGCGGGCCACGGCAGGCGCGAGCACTCCGGGAGGAGCGGCACGGCGGGTGCAGCTCGGCGTGGCTGCGGGAGCGCGCGACGTGCGTTGACCGCGGGCATGGACAGCGCGGGCGTGGTGACGAGGTGGCTGAGGCACGCGAGCGAGTTGGGCGGCGCACGGCGAGGTAGGCAGGTGCCGGAGCCCACGACGAGGCGCGGGACCGAACGCGTCGGCGCGCGGCGGATGTCAACGGTGATAGAGAACGAGGGGAGAGGAGGCCGGTGGCCTCACCAGCGTTGAAGGTGATTGGGCGGTGAGGCTCGAGGGCAACCCGTGGGGAGGATGACGGGGACGACGTGCGGCGGTCGAGGCGAAGGAGCTCCAGTCGAGGGCTGTGGTTGGCGCCGGGTGGCGATCCAGCGGCGAGGGGCGACGGGCGGTGAGCGACGAGGCCAATCCCCCCAATCCCGATCTGGATCGAGAGGGGGGAGAGGGAGAGGCGATGTGGGGAGAGTGGGGGTGTCGGTGGATAAGGTTTGGGGTAGTGGGGTGAGGGGGTTATACACGGGCACCGGGTGGGCCGGCCTGAATGGTTTCGGCCAGCTGGGCCGAGGCCCAGTGGGAAAAGGGGGGCTCTTTTGTTTTCTTTTGTTTTGCTATTTTTTTTCTTTACTTTTTATTTATTTATCATTTCCCGTTTTCTTCTATTTGTTTAATGGTTACAATTTTATAAAATACACAAATGGTTTCTAAATTAGTATTACTATATTTATTACTCTCACATTAATTTGGGTAACTAAATAAAATAGTTTAACATTTTATAAATAATAGAAGGCATTTATTAAATTGATTAGGCTATTGTTTCATTCACATTTGAGTATTTAAACATTTTATAAAAAGGGTGGTTTCTTCCACCATAATTACCTATGCATTATTTGGTACAACCCGAACATTTTAGTTTTATTGTTTGAAAACTTTTGTTGTTTTCCTGGTCTTTAATTTGAATTCAAATCGATTTTGATCTAACACGAGATTAGCCATAGTAATCAAGGTGACGTGGCATCATTAGCTAGGTTCACTGTAGCTTAAGTATCCGGGCGTCACACGAGTTTTCCTGACCAACTCTCTGTTTGCTGATTGTTGAAATCGGTCCCACCGAGTTCATGCAATCGGTCACACCGAGATGAGGTTTTGCCTTAACCCTAGCGCACTGGTCCCACCGATTTAATCATGTCGGTCCCACCGAGAATCCTAACATTCACATTTTGAACTGAATCGGTCTCACCGAGTTTAGCTATTCGGTCTGACCGAGTTGGGTCAAATGTGTGTAATGGTTAGATTTTGTGTGGAGGCTATATATACCCCTCCACCCCCTTCTCTATTCAAGAGAGAGCCATCAGAACGTGCCTACACTTCCACTACTCATTTTTTTGAGAGAGAACCACCTTACTCATGTGTTGAGACCAAGACATTCCATTCCAACCACAAGAATCTTGATCTCTAGCCTTCCCCAAGTTGCTTTCCACTCAAATCATCTTTCCACCATAGCCAAATCTGTGAGAGAGAGTTGAGTGTTGGGGAGACTATCATTTGAAGCACAAGAGCTAGGAGTTCATCATCAACACACCATCTATTTACCTTTTGGAGAGTGGTGTCTCCTAGATTGGTTCGGTGTCACTTGGGAGCCTCCGTCAAGATTGTGGAGTTGAACCAAGGAGTTTGTAAGGGTAAAGAGATCGCCTACTTCGTGAAGATATACCCAAGTGAGGCAAGTCCTTCATGGGCGGTGGCCATGGTGGGATAGACAAGGTTGCTTCTTCGTGGACCCTTCGTGGGTGGAGCCCCCCGTGGACTCGCGCAACCGTTACCCTTCGTGGGTTGAGTCTCCACCGACGTTTATATACGATAGCACCACCTATCGAAACCACGCCAAAAATCTCCGTGTCTCCAATTGCGTTTGCACCCTTCAATCCCATCCCTTTACTCTCTTGCAACTTGCATGATTTACTTTCCGCTGCTCATATACTCTTTCCATGCTTGCTTGAAATGTATTGTGAATGCTTAAACTTGTGCTAAAACTCCACCTCAAGTTGAAGAATTTAAAAACTGCTACTTTTACTTGTTGAGGGTCTAATCACCCCCTCTAGACACCTCTTCTCGATCCTTTCAAATGGTATCAGAGCGTTGATTTCCATTGCTTTGGTTTAATCACCGTTGGAGGAAGATGGATGAGTCTATGATGGGGAGTTTTAGACGTAGAGTGCCTATGCTTGATGGAGAGTTCTATAATGCTTTGAAAAATGAGATGCTTGAGATTTTCAATGAATATCACTTGAACAAGTACATTACTACCCCTTGTGCGCCCCTTATTGATCCTTTGCACCCTACCCCCGATGGGTCTCTTGACATGATCCACAGTCTTAGAACTATCAATCTTATGATTAGAGGATTGCCTAGAAATTTGATTGTATGCTTGCCTACTCTTGAATGTGCTTACACCATATGGACATTTCTTGAGGAACGGTTTCCAAACTATTCCTTAAAAAATATAGATATGATTCTTCAAAAGTCCATAGCTTTTCATAAAATGAAACCTAGTGATCCTAAATTTCATGATTGTCTATTTGAGCTTCGTGACCTTATGCGTGCCAAAGGAGATGTTGGAGTCATTAGTAGCATTATCTCTCAAGTCATTAGAATTCATAAAGATGCACATTGCCATGGTCATACATCTAATGAATCACTCTCTATAAGTGATGACCAATCAGAAGACGGTGTTGAACATGGATACTATGATGAGGATGATGATAGTGACTTTGATCTCGATGAGTCTATGAGACACTTTGGTCTTATGGCCAACCTTCGCGGCTACATGGCTAGAGGAAAGGAATGGGTTCTTGATAGTGGATGTACCAATCACATGACCGGAGATAAGGATATGTTTCGTGAGCTTGCTAAAAATGACGGCCCTCAAAAGTATGTCACTTTTGGTGATAACTCAAATGGTAAGGTGGTTGGCCTTGGTAAGGTGACCATCTCACATGATAGCTCCATTCAAAATGTTATGCTCATTGAATCTCTTGGATACAATTTACTTTCCGTATCTAGACTAGCCGATTTCAGTTTCAACGTCCTATTTACTGAAGTAGATTGCCAAGTGTTTCGAAGAGATAATCATCATGTGGTCTTTACCGGTATATGTAGAGGTGATCTATACATTGTTGATTTCACTAAAAAGGCTCAACCTAGAACTTGCTTAATTGCTAAATCATCTAAAGGCTGGTTGTGGCATAGAAGGTTAGGTCTTGAGGGCATGCGAAATCTTGATAAGCTTATTAAAGGTGATCATATCCTCGGAGTTAAAGACGTTATATTTGACAAGGATAGACTTTGCAGTGCTTGTCAAGCAGGAAAACAGGTTGGAGGAAGCCATCTCGTGAAAAACATCATGACCACGAGAAGACCACTCGAGCTGCTTCATATGGATCTTTTTGGTCCTAACGCCTACAAAAGTCTCGGTGGTAACTCGTTCGATTTAGTCATTGTCCATGACTTTTCAAGATTTACGTGGGTGTTCTTTCTTGATGATAAATCGCAGGTCCAAAAGATCTTCAAGAACTTCGCTAGGAAGGCCCAAAATCAATTTGAAGTGAAGATCAAGAAGGTTCGCAGCGACAACGGAACGAAGTTCAAGAATGCCAATGTGGACACCTTTCTTGACGAAGAAGGGATTTCACATGAGTTCTCGGCTACGTACACACCTCAACAAAATGGAGTTGTTGAGAGGAAGAACCGGACTCTTATTGAGATGGCGAGAATGATGTTTGATGAGTATAATAAGACGCCAAAACACTTTTGGGCGGAAGCGGTTGAGACATCTTGTCATGCAACAAATCGTCTATATCTTCACAAGCTACTCGGCAAGACGGCATACGAGCTTCTCACTGGTAACAAACCCCAAGTTGGATACTTTCGAGTATTCAGCTCAAAGTGCTATATTCTTGATAAGCATTGTCGTTCAAAAATTGCTCCTAAATCTCATGAAGGTTTTCTACTCGGTTATGGCTCAAACTCTCACACTTACCGTGTCTACAACAATTTCACCCGAAAGGTTGAAGAGACGGTAGATGTGAAGTTTGATGAATCTAACGGCTCGCAAGTAGAGCAATTGCCAATTGATGTAGGAGACAAAGACCCTTCAGAAGCAATACAAGACTTGTCTATTGGCAAGATTCGCCCAACGGAGGTGAAGGAGAGTACCTCGTCCATTCAGGTGGAAGCCTCAACTTCATGACAAGGTGAACCACGGGTTGACTCAGAGGCATCCACAAGTGGGACACGCCAAGATGAAGGAAACGAGGAAGTACACCAAGATGAACCTCATCAACCTCCCTCTCCACCTCCACAAGAGAACAACAACACTAACAATGAAGAAGGCCAAGAGGAAGAATAAGATGATGAAGAGGATGTTCCACCCTGACCCAAACAAAAGCTCTCACGAGTTAGAGCAAGAGTTTCAAGAGATCATCCCGTTGAACAAATCTTTGATGATATTCAAACCGGGAGAATTACTCGCTCTAAAACTCGTTTGGCTAACTTTTGTGAACATTATTCATTCATCTCTAGTATTGAACCTATGAAGGTTGAAGAAGCACTTGATGATCCGGATTGGGTGAACACCATGCACGAAGAGCTACACAATTTCGAGAGGAACCAAGTGTGGACATTGGTAGAAAAGCCCGACAACAACCAATGTGCCATCAAAACCAAATGGGTGTTTCAAAATAAGCAAGATGAAGATGGACAAGTTGTACGCAACAAGGCATGTCTCGTCGCCCAAGGCTACATTCAAGTCGAAGGTATGGACTATGGTGAGACATATGCCCCCGTTGCCAGACTTGAGTCCATACGATCTTACGTGCTTATGCCAATCACCATGATATCACATTATACCAAATGGACATTAAAAGTGCTTTTCTAAATGGTGAAATTGAGGAGGAACTATATTTTAAACAACCTCCCGGCTTTGTTAATCCTAAGAAACCCGATCATGTTTACAAACTTCACAAAGCTCTTTATGGTCTTAAACAAGCTCCTAGAGCATGGTATAAATGCTTGACCAAGTTCCTTATTGAAAAAGGCTTTGAGATTGAAAAAATTGATTCTACACTTTTTACTAAAAGGGTTAATGGTGAATTATTTGTGTGCCAAATTTATGTGGATGATATCCTATTTGGTTCGACTAACCCTCATTTTAGTGAAAAGTTTGGAAGGCTAATGTCGGAGAAGTTTGAGATGTCTATGATGAGTGAACTCAAGTTCTTTCTTGGTTTGCAAATCAAGCAAACTAAGGAGGATACATTTGTTTCCCAAATAAAGTATACCAAGGACTTATTCAAGAAGTTCAACATGCAAGAGAGCAAAGGCATGAAAACACCCATGCCTACTAGTGGACATCTTGATTTGACTAAGGATGGCAAACCGATTGACCAAAAGGTTTATCGCTCTATGATTGGTTCATTGTTATATCTATGTGCCTCCCGTCCCGATATTATGCTAAGTGTGTGTGCATGTGTTCACGATATCAAGCGGCCCCTAAGGAATGCCATCTTAAGGCTGTGAAAAGGATAGTGAGATACTTAATTCATACACCAAACTTTGGCATTTGGTATCCTAAGAGGTCTTCTTTTGATCTTGTTGGCTACTCCGATTTGGACTATGCCGGTGACAAGGTTGATAGAAATTCCACTTCGGGTACTTATCAATTTCTTGGTAGATCACTTGTGTCTTGGTCCTCCAAGAAACAAAACTCGGTATCCTTATCCACCGCTGAAGCGGAATACATTGCCGCCAGTTCATGTTGTGCTCAATTACTTTGGATGACCCAAACTCTTAAAGATTATGGGATATATGTGAAACATGTTCCATTGCTTTGTGATAATGAAAGTGCTATTAAGATTGCTCACAACCCCATGCAACATTCTCGAACTAAGCGTATTGAAGTTCGTCATCATTTCATTCGAGATCATGTTGCTAAAGGAGACATCGATCTTAAGCATGCAATTGGCGGATATATTCACCAAACCGCTTGATGAGAAAGTATTTTGCCATTTGAGAGGTGAATTGAACATCATTGATGCCTCAAACTTGGAGTAGAAACTCCATTTGGATACATGCAAGGCATGAGCCTATGACTAATTCTTGATATTTCTCTTCTGATGATGATCATATGTCTTGGATCTATACCTGTACCCTTGCATGTTATCTAACCCTTGTAGGTACTTGGATGAGCCCAAATCTATGAGATTGTAACCTGTTCACATCTTGAGCAATCTCTACATCACCAAGTCTCTACAATATGGTGGTTGAAGACAAGGAAGCATGAATCTTTTCAACATATCCTTTGACAATTTCAATATATGAAATTTCATGATTGTCATTTTGGACAGACAAGTGCTCTTCCTTGCAAAACTAACCCATGTAGGTAGATCAACTCAAACAACAAGTGGTGCTCCCAACTCTTGATGAACTACATCAACCTTGAGCATCCTACACAAGTTTAACTACATGATCAAGATCAACACCACCACCCAAGGTATGTTATTCCATCTTAGAGAAGCTTTACCCCAAGACATGGGTCAAAGCAGCTCAACAAGATGTGAATACATCAAAATGCTTAAACGAAAAAATGGTAACCCCATTTTGAGCTTAAACCATGAGTATGACCTGCGATCAAATGGTCTCACGTGACTCCTCAGTCAATATACTCTAACATAGGTGACATTGTTGCCGACGAATTCTAGATGAAGTTCTCTAGTGTGTCTTTGTGTTCTTGCGTTTGTTTCTTGCTTGCTTGTTTGTTCCCCTTTCAAAACTTCATCGAGATTTATTTTCTTTTTTATGCATTCCCTGCATCTAATTCATTGCAAATCCTTTAGTTAATTCCTTGCAAATCTTTGTGAGATCTTATTTGCCAAGTGAGCTGAGATGACAAAATATTTCCTCTGTATTGAACTCGGCCTCACTGATTTCTGCCTATCGGCTAGACTAAACTGCAATAATACATTGTAGAGAGTTCATCGGTACAACCGACAAGGACGAATTCGGTCTGACCAATATGCATCATCTATGACACTGCCAACTTGGTGTCACCAATGAAAATGAATCGGCGTTATCGATTTCACTACTCAAAAAACATTTTGCCATTACAAATGTCATTTCTTCTCCAGCTCCACTCGATGATTCTTATCCTCTACTCGCATCTTAAACTACCTGCTGCTTTGTCATGTGACTCAAGGACCAAACCTGTTTGACTCATGCTCTAGAAGATCCCTTCTTGGAAAGTGATGTCAAAGGGGGAGAGAGAGCACATCAAAGCTTCTCACATAAGAGAGAAAGCTTTAAGCTTCTCCAGATGCTTATTATCCATAGAGGAGAGAAGTCGCATGTCTTTAAGAGGGAAAGACATGTTAGTAGATGTTTTCTTTGTTCTGATTTTCTCTTACCCAATCTTCTCCCATTATCCAATATCATATTCAGGGGGAGAAAGAGTTCATATCTAAGGGAAGAAAATCTTTGGAATTCATTGCATATCTTCAATCCTTGGGGACATGTCTATATCCAAATAGAGAACTCTTGTGGTTTTCTCAACTTGCTCTGTCTAATAGGTGTTCTTGTGTTATCTAACCCTATTTTCTCAAGTTCATCCCTTCCAAAGCCAGCTCAAGACCACAAGGTAAGTATATGCATCACACTCATGTGCATGATGATCTCTTGCTGATGTGCATATTGTTTGCAAGAAGGACTCATGAACATCAAGGTACACTTAATTTATCTACATCTTTTACTCTGATGCATATAGCCAAGATACATGTAGCTCATTGTTTGCTCTAATATGCTTATGCATTCACATGCTTTCATAGTCTATCTTCACATGATTGCATACATGTAGGGGGAGCCAATGCATGTTACATGTCTTTCCAAAGCTTTATCTATTACTCTTCATATACTTATCTAAGGCTTTGATGTATGTTGTCATCAATTACCAAAAAGGGGGAGATTGAAAGCACAAGTGCTCCCTGGGTGATTTTGGTAATTAATGTCAACATATCTCTTGTTGGACTAATATTTTCATCTAGTATATTTCAGAAAGTTCAACAAACGCGTGGCATAGACAAGAGTATGTGGAACCACTTCAAGGTGCTAAGGACAAAGATTGGCAAAAGCTCAAGACTCTTCATTTCAATTTTAATGATCCAAGATCACATTGAGTCCATAGGAAAAACCAATACTATTAAAATGGGATGAGGTGTTGCTTCATGGTCTACTTGCTCAAAGTCCTTAGTGATATGCTCCAAAGCTCTCAACCACTTTCTCAAATCCAAATATGTCCAAAACCTAAAGTCAAACTCAGCCCCACCGATTTGATTCATCTGGCGCCATTGAGTTAACTTGAGATAGCCACCGCAAGAAACCCTAATTGATTCGATCTCACCGATAGGATCTCGGTCTCACCGAGATGGCCTTGCATCTCGGTTGCCTGTTGCAATTATTTCCGTCTCACCGAAACAAGTAATCGGTCCCACCGGTTTGCCTGACCAAGTCTCTGTTTGCTCATTGTTGAAATCGGTGCCACCGAGTTCATGCAATCGGTCACACCGAGATGAGGTTTTGCCTTAACCCTAGCACATTGGTCCCACCGAGTTGATCATGTCCTTCCCACTGAGAATCCTAATGTTCACATTTTGAACTGAATCGGTCTCACCGAGTTCACCTATTCGGTCTAACCGAGTAGGGTCAAATGTGTGTAACGGTTAGATTTTGTGTGGAGGCTATATATACCCCTCCACCCCCTTCTCTATTCAAGAGAGAGCCATCAGAACGTGCCTACACTTCCACTACTCATTTTCTGAGAGAGAACCACCTTACTCATGTGTTGAGACCAAGACATTCCATTCCAACCACAAGAATCTTGATCTCTAGCCTTCTGCAAGTTGCTTTCCACTCAAATCATCTTTCCACCATAGCTAAATCTATGAGAGAGAGTTGAGTGATGGGGAGACTATCATTTGAAGCACAAGAGCAAGGAGTTCATCATCAACACACCATCTATTACCTTTTGGAGAGTGGTGTCTCCTAGATTGGTTAGGTGTCACTTGCACTACAAGAAATATGTCAACTTGTGACACTCACTATTGGTCTCTGAAAGGTCATTGTTTTTCATTTGCGACCTTTTTTTGACCAAAAACAGATGGTCAAAAGCTGGCGGTCGTAAACTGAAATTAATGACCTTCTCTGTGAGAAGGTCGTGGAATTCCACGACCAAAACAAAAGGTCGTTGATTCCATGACCTTCTGTTTTGGTCGCTAGCTGTCTGCCCAGACCACGTCGGATCCGACGTGGCAAAATTGCGACCAATTGAAAAGGTCGTTGATAAGATTCAGCCCGGTCCAATTAGGTGTCTATATGGGCCGAGCCCATTAAATCAGCCCACTTATATTTTTTCCCGACAATTTTTAATAGCTACATGGGCCTAGCAAGCAATTCGACCTTTTTATTTTCTGGGTCATGGCCTTTTTGGCTCAACAATTACTTTTTTTAAGACGGATCCAATAGTCAAATGGGTCCTAATTGAGTGGGTCCCAATGGTCAGGGTCAGATTCTTCAGATTTCAATTTTCTAGTAAATAAAAACAAATATTTAAATCAGAACAGATTGAAAAGAGAAGTAATAATTCAAACAGATCAAACAACCAAATTTGGTACATTACAATCAAACATAGTTCACACCACGTTTATAATCGAACATACTTCACATCAGGTTTACAGCCACCAAGAACACAACTAAATTGAGTGTTTCAACTAAATATCTATATAAGTATAACTAGCTCCAATGAGCTAGAACTAAATGCTTCTTCACTTCTTCATCCTAGAGCTTGCGAAGAAACATGAACGAACGCTAGCATCTACATGTTATAGAACAAAAAAATGGTTAGGGACAAAATAAAAGCAATCAATGAAACAAAACAGGACTGCACCATATCACAGGAAGTTCCATATGAGCTAGAATATGGCCAACTGCACTATGCACTACTCATACATGGATATATGCCTACTAATATTAACATACTGATCTAATACAGAGCATAGGCATCATGCATACCCTAAGCATATACAAACAGATGGTATTCAAGATGATGTGCTGCATATGCAAAATAATTCAAGAAACTACAACAGGGAACAGGAAACAGAGCCTCAAAGCGGTCACTTGTCATGTTTTGTCTGCCATTTTGAGATCGACATGCACCAAGCAAACAAACATGATTGCTTTATTCCTTTTGGATTAAAACAGGAATATGGTGTTCCACCTTATACTACAACATCATCAGGATTAAAACAACACATTTATAGTCAGAGTGCTGGATGAGACAAATATCAATTGAAACCAACTAGAACAGGTGAGCCAGGGATAAGTAGCAGCAAGAAGATAATGGTACATTCACAACTTCAGTTCAGGAAAATATCACCACATGTATCAGTATACATGCAGAAATAGTATCATTGAGTACAGCAAAACAGCAGCTTGACCCATATAAGTCACAACTCTAAAGAAAGAAAGAAAGAACAAGTTTAGCTAGCTATGTATTCATAGTTGAGAGCTAAGCAATTTGTTTGTTTATGCTGTAACTGACAGACCTAGTACAAGAAACAAGCAAAGTGAAACAGTATTGACCAATTCGATGGCAATACAAGCTAAGCAACTTAGCTAGTAGGTGACCATCCAATCCATGATGCAGCAGCAGGTGCAAATATGATATGATGTGAAGAAGAAGCTAGCTGGAGAGGTTGGGGATGAAACCAAAATTACAAACCATTGTCGGACCTCACATCACCACTGTTTTATCATTTTATAAGCAACTGGAAACTATGCGGAGAGCAGACTGGACAGTAAAAGAATTATCAAGCAGATCAAAACAGCAGCGTGGCCATCAACTCATAGCCCTGAAGAAAGAAAGAGCCAATAGGGTCAGCTACTTATTTATTCAGAATTGAGAGTTGAGAAATCATCAGAAAACTAAAGATACTGCTTAGCTAACTAAATAACACATCATTCAGTCACACGGTATAATTCTGACTATAATATAAGCAAAGAACTAACGACACTACGTACTTAGAACTCAATTAAAAGTGAGAATGATTTATGCAAACAATCTGATTTTATTTGTTTATATTAGTAAAAACAAGTCTATCAGGTAAGATCAAGAACACTAATACTAACACAGACATATCTTCCTTTATGTGAACAAGTGTGCTTCCTTCATTAATTAGTAGTAATTGTTCCATGCTAATACGAGCACATGCCCTGGCCTATCGAAGTCTGAATCTAATTAAATTGCACCATGGACGTGTCATATCACCAAGGCAAGTACTAGTAAATCTTTGCACCATTGTTTAGATAGATAAAAATGTAGTTGTACTCATCCTAACTAGCATTGTGTAGCAGCGCTAGAAGAAAGGCGGTTTTCAGTATACTACGTGGCGTGTCAAAAAAATTCCAAATTTCTATTCTGTTATTTCCAAGTACCAAACGCAAGCTACAGAATGAATCACATAACTGCTATAGTGATTCTATCCAGATTCTGAAACCATGTGGAAGTATAAATGGATCTTCAATAGCCATTATTTAAACTGATCAGAATTGCAAAAGGAGGTAAATATTTGTATATTTAAATTCATAACTGAAGGGAGGAGGGGAGCAAGGTGGACATCGTGGTTGTGGGCGACGGTCACTGGCTCAACTTTGTCCAAGTGAAGGCAATCTGGAGTCTCAAGAAACTTTCAACATTTGAAAAACTGCAACCTGAGAATATCGTAGGCACTCACACTGCACATGCCAACTTGAGTTCATTCTGAATTTCTGTTAGACACAAATCACCATGGCACAACTAGGCATAACAATGATATGTTCTAAAAGGGCCGCGTCAAACAAAAACGAAGTACAGATAAGGGATTTCAAGCCCTTGTGTGACGCCAAAATGTTCTATGCCAGCCCTAGTATGCAGCTATCCTTTTGCTGAATGCCGAACCATTTAGATCGTTAACTGTCGCTGAAGAACAAAAACAACATGTAAAATGCCACCATCAAATCAGAACTCACGTAACCCTACAGACCAGGAAAATGCATCAAAAGTTGTATGCTCACCTTGTCACGTAAACCTACAGACCAGATCAACACGGCAGCGGTTGCTCATCCGCCATGCCTTTGAAGACGAGGAACCTGAGCAACTATAACTCGAAGTATATGAAGCTCCCCTTGCTGTGCGTGAAGTAGCAGCCGAAGCTGCAGCCCACCACGCACTGCCACCGCGGGCCATGGATCGTGTCGAACTCCTACAGTGCAGCCGTCCAAATCAGATCCAATCATTCGGCAGCACTTGCACAACTAACTGCTAATTTATGTTCAAGTACATCGTTCTTTCTCTTGCAAGACTGTCTCTAGCTTGTTACCTGCAGATTCAGAGGCTATAGATTTGGGGGCAGTATTGGCAAGTTTCTCACCTTCTTGATGTGCGCCGCGATGCTCCGGCAGTCGAGGACGTCGAAGCAGTCGAGCGCCCGGGACGCCGCCGACGTGGCCTGCAGCTGCATCTTGGCCGGCATGTCGGTGTCCTCCATCGTCGCCTTCCCTTCCAGCATCCCGCTCGCTCGAGTGGACCGGAGGTTGGGGGTGAACAACCGCTACAAGAACAGAGAGTGAGAGAGGGGGGATAGAGGTGAACCACCACCGTACCAAATCAAGAAAGAAAACTAAAATCTGAGAGGGGAGATGGGTCGGACCTTGAGGAGCAGAGGGAGATTTGGGAGACCGTGATGGACTTGGGAGGTGGAGACCATCCTGGTCGCCATGGGTGGGCTCGCCGGAGAGGAGATCGCCTGCTGCCGGCGCGCGTCCTTGCAGGTTGACGAAGAACCGGTCGTCCTCGAGCAGATCAAGGCCATCCCAGAGATGGATCGGCGCTTGAGGGCTCGGGATTCACCGGAGCAACGCCGGATCGAGTTGGAGGCGACCGAAACCCTAGATACCACGGGCTAGGAATTCGGGCTCCCCCTGCCATGGCCATGGCCGCGGGGTAGGAGTTAGGCTTGAGCTGGGTTGGCTCTGGAGACCGCCGGCGGGGCTGGTTGAGAGGAGGTCGCCGCCGGCAGGTGGGATCGGAGGAGAGGATTGGACCGAATCGTGGGAGGTACGGCGTCGCGACAGAGAAGAGTTGGAAGGGGAAAGGAGGAGAAGGGAGCGAGGAAAGAAAGGAGGCGGGGGGGGGGGGTGGATGGAAAATGACCTAGGGTTTTGGAGTTAGTGTGGAAGGGTTGAGGACGGCTGTTGGATCCGCGAGCATCCGACGGCGTATGATGCACGATCCGCGTGAGACGTCCACGGATCAATCAGAATGCAATATGATGTTGTGACCATCTAAATAGGTCAAAGTTGCCTAAAAATAATGCATTAAAATCATGTCAGCTATTTTATGACTTGAGAAATTCAAAAAGAAAATGGAAAACCTTCTCATTGTGTCACCAAAATGTGAACAAGTTTTCAGAAAAAATTAACAAACATGAAAAAAGATAAATATCTTTAAAAAGGTGTCGTGAGACATGAGTTTTTTTGGCAAAAAAGACATTTTCCATTTTTCGAATCCCTGAAATGAGTTTTTTTTGTGAAGGACCTATAATATATTTCTTGAAAAGTTGGACAAATCAATTTTTTAAAATATTAGGCCATATTTAATGCACAATTGACCAAATGGTTGGGTGTAAAAAGTTTTGATCCACCTCTCGTGAAATAGACAAATTTTCGCCGATTCAGTTGGAAGCGGGTCAAATTTGAACTGTAGCTGCCTTGTAGTTTGCTCTTTATTTTTTCCAAAAATCATTTCTAGGTACATAAGTATCTATTTAATCAGAGAAACACCAAAAAAATTCCAAGATTCAACCACTAGCTAGGAACGATCATTCCCGCCGTTTTGACCGCATTTTAAAACGGGCATAAAAAATTCAAAAAAATCAAAAATTTGGGAAACATTCGCATTGTGTCATTATATGTGGCCAAGTTCCCAGGAAAAATAACAAACTTGTAATACGACAATTATTTTTAAAAAGTGTTCTTAGAAACAAGCTATCACGTGTGGATATCAATGGCTTTCAAGCCAAATGATCAATCTTATGGCCACATTCATGGCATAGTTTGTTCAAATGATCTCATATTGTGCACAAGGGTGTATATTGGAATGGCAAACAATGTTCCCTAAGGAAGTTTTCATTTTCTTTGGACGAAAAAACCATTTTCCATTTTTCGAGTGCCCAAAAGGAGGTTTTTTGTGAAGGACCTCCCAAATAATTGTTGCATAATTGGACCAAATAATTTTTCTAAAATAGTAGGCCATATTTAATGCACAATTGACCAAATGGTTGGGTGTAAAAAGTTTTGATCCACCTCTCATGAAAAAGACAAATTTCCGCCAATTCAGCTGGAAGCGGGTCAAATTTGAACTGTAGCTGCCTTGTAGTTTGCTCTTTATTTTTTCCAAAAATCATTTATAGGTACATATGTATCTATTTAATCAGAGAAACACCAAAAAAATTCCAAGATTCAACCACTAGCTAGGAACGGTCATTCCCGCCGTTTTGACCGCATTTTGAAACGGGCATAAAAAATTCAAAAAAAATCAAAAATTGGGAAACCTTCGCATTGTGTCATTATATGTGGCCAAGTTCCCAGGAAAAATAACGAACTTGTAATACGACAATTATTTTAAAAAAGTGTTCTCAGAAACGAGCTATCACGTTTGGAGATCAATGGCTTTCAAGCCAAATGATCAATCTTATGGCCACATTCATGGCATAGTTTGTTCAAATGATCTCATATTGTGCACAAGGGTGCATATTGGAATGACAAACAATGTTTCCTAAGGAACTTTTCATTTTCTTTGGACGAAAAAACCATTTTCCATTTTTCGCGTGCCCAAAAGGAGGTTTTTTTTTGTGAAGGACCTCCCAAATAATTGTTGCATAATTGGACCAAATCATTTTTCTAAAATACTAGGCCATATTTAATGCACAATTGACCAAATGGTTGGGTGTAAAAAGTTTTGATCCACCTCTCGTGAAAAAGACAAATTTCCGCCGATTCAGCTCGAAGCGGGTCAAATTTGAACTGTAGCTGCATTGTAGTTTGGTCTTTATTTTTTTCCAAAAATCATTTCTAGGTACATAAGTATCTATTTAATCAGATAAACACCAAAAAAATTCCAAGATTCAACCACTAGCTAGGAACGGTCATTCCCGCAGTTTTGACCGCATTTTGAGACGGGCATAAAAATTCAAAAAAAATCAAAAAATTGGGAAACCTTCGCATTGTGGCATTATATGTGGCCAAGTTACCAGGAAAAATAATAAACTTGTAATACGACAATTATTTTAAAAAAGTGTTCTCAGAAATGAGCTATCACGTGTGGAGATGAATGGCTTTCAAGCCAAATGATCAATCTTATGGCCACATTCATGGCATAGTTTGTTCAAATGATCTCATATTGTGCACAATGGTGCATATTGGAATGGCAAACAATGTTGCCTAAGGAAGTTTTCATTTTCTTTGGACGAAAAAACCATTTTCCATTTTTCGAGTGCCCAAAAGGAGGTTTTTTTGTGAAGGACCTCCCAAATAATTGTTGCAAAATTGGACCAAATCAATTTTCTAAAATACTAGGACATATTTAATGCACAATTGACAAAATGGTTGGGTGTAAAAAGTTTTGATCCACCTCTCGTGAAAAAGACAAATTTCTGCGAATTCGGGTGGAAGCGGGTCAAATTTGAACTGCAGCTGCCTCATAGTTTGCTATTTATTTTTTCCAAAAATCATTTCTAGTTACATAAGTACCTATTTAATCATAAATACATGGTTTGGTGGCGATACGTCGAGGTTTGGGTGGTGGCCGAGGGCTCCAACTCTAGAGCGCGTAAACTCGCATGCCCGCCACATGGTCACCGCGTGACCATGGCGTTGCCATGTGTTCTGGGCAGCCTAGGCAACTCTAGTGGGTTGAGCACTCCCCAGGTAGGTGCTAGGAAGAAAATTACAACATAAGATTCTCACGAGGAGACCGATCGATGCACAAACATGAATTAGCAGCCAAGTGTTTGGTTAGCGGTACAGGAAATGTACATGGCCAATGGGCATGAGTTTTGGCTGAGGATGATCAGTTACTAAGAAGACCGTCTTCACAAATTTTCAGCTCAAAAGGAGGATCCTAGGTGGTACTTGCTTTGCAAAGTACCACACTGGACATAAATACGAATGTTGAAGCTGGGCTCAAAATAATGAATGGATTGAGATGGTATTTGGTGTAGGATGGTTATTTGGGCATAGGAAAGCACCGTGGAAAATGGATACTATTTGGACATGACAAAGTGGTACTTCCTTCACAAAGTGTTGTTCTGAACAGAATAAGAAAATGAATATTGTTGAATTATTTTTGAACTAGGCAAGGAAGGTTTTTTACAAATTTGACGAAGATATGACCCAAAGAATTTATGAGATTTTTTTGGGAATTTTGGGAATGACAGAAATATAGGTTGCTTCACAACCTGGGGTAAAAATTGCCACATGGACATGACACATAGGCAAAACTGATGAGGTGGCGCCTAGTCATAGCAACCCACCACAATTTACAAGGTTATGACCATCTATATTGGTCCTGATCAGCTAGAAATAAGGCAGCGGACCAGTGCTATCTGCTTGATGACCATTTCGTGTAAGGAAATTACGACCTTTCTGACCAAAATGGTTGATATAGTTTAGCGTTTGGAGCCCCCCGAACAGCTTTTGACCAATTGGTCTCAAATGGTCATAGATCTATGACCAATTCTTCCAGGGTCACTGCTAGAAGGTCACTAGTTGACATATTTCTTGTAGTGTTGGGAGCCTCCGTCAAGATTGTGGAGTTGAACCAAGGAGTTTGTAAGGGCAAGGAGATCGCCTACTTCGTGAAGATATACCCAAGTGAGGCAAGTCCTTCGTGGGTGATGGCCATGGTGGGATACACAAGGTTGCTTCTTTGTGGACCCTTCGTGGGTGGAGCCCTGCGTGGACTCGCGCAACCGTTACCCTTCGTGGGTTGAAGTCTCCACCAACATGGATATACGATAGCACCACCTATCGGAACCACGCCAAAAATCTCCGTGTCTCCAATTGCGTTTGCACACTTCAATCCCATCCCTTTACTTTCTTGCAACTTGCATGCTTTACTTTCCGCTGCTCATATACTCTTGCCATGCTTGCTTGAAATGTATTGTGAATGCTTAAACTTGTGCTAAAACTCCACCTCAACTTGAAGAATTTAAAAACTGCTACTTTTACTTGTTGAGGGTCTAATCACCCCCCTGCAAACACCTCTTCTTGATCCTTTCAGATAAACATCTTATGCAATCGAAATATGTGACATGATATGGCCATCATCATCTTGTGCTTTTGATCTCCATCTTCAAAGCATCATCATGATCTCCATCTTCACCGGCTCGACACCTTGATCTCCATCGTTGCATTGTGGTCATCTCGCCAACTATTGCTTCTACAACTATCGCTAACGCATAGTGATAAAGTAAAGCAATTACATGGCGTTTGCATTTCATACAATAAAGAGACAACCATAAGGCTCCTGCCGGTTGCCGATAACTTTTACAAAACATGATCATCTCATACAATAACGTATATCACATCATGTCTTGACCATATCACATCACAACATGCCCTGCAAAAACAAGTTAGACGTCCTCTACTTTGTTGTTGCAAGTTTTACGTGGCTGCTATGGGCTTCTAGCAAGAACCGTTCCTACATACGCACAAAACCACAACGATGTTTCATTAAGTTTGTTGTTTTAACCTTCTTCAAGGACCGGCCGTAGTCAAATTCGATTCAACTAATGTAGGAAAAATAGACACCCGCCAGCCACTTTTATGCAAAACTAATTGCATGTCTGTCGGTGGAACCGGTCTCATGTGCGTGGACATGTAAGGTTGGTCCGGGCCTCTTCATTCCACAATACCGCCGAATCAAAATAAGAATTTGATAGTAAGCAGTATAACAACCACCGCCCACAACTCTTTATGTTCTACTCGTGCATATCATCTACGCATAGACCTGGCTCTGATACCACTGTTGGGAAACGTAGCATGGAAAACAAAAAAATCTATGCTCACGCAATGATCTATCCATGGAGATGCATAGCAACGAGGGGGAGAGTGTGTCTACGTACCCTCGTACACCGTAAGCGGAAGCGTTTCACAACGCGGTTGATGTAGTCGAACTTCCTTCGCGCTCCACCGATCAAGTACCGAACGTACGGCACCTCCGAGTTCTGCACACGTTTAGCTCGATGACGTCCCTTGCTTTCTTGATCCAGCAAAGTGTCGAGGAAGTAGATGAGTTCCATCAGCACGACGGCATGGTGACGGTGATGGTGATGTGATCCTTGGAGGGCTTTGCCTAAGCACCGCGAGAATATGACCGGGGGTGTAAACTTTGGAGGGGGGTGCTGCACACGACTAACAATTGATGTTGTGTGTTCTAGGTGCCCCCTCCTCACACACACACACACACACACACACACACACACACACACACACATATATATATGTGGTAGGGGAGGACAGGCAGCCAGATGGCACCCCAAGTAGGATCCGAATCCTACTCGGCGTTTCCCCAAGTGGCGCCCCCCTTTCCTTTTTCCACCGGAGAAGAAAGGTAGGGGGAGAAGAGAAGGAAGGGGGGCAAACCCCCTCTTCTCCTTCTCCTATTCGGCAAACCGCCATAGGGGGTGCGCCACCCCTTGTGGGCTGGTGTGCTCCCCTCTCATGGCCCATATATTCCCCCCGGGGGTTCCGGTAACGCCCCTCCGGTACTTCGATAAATACCCAATACACTCCGGAACACTTTCGGTGTCCGAATACTATCGTCCTATATATCAATCTTGACCTCTCGATCATTTCGAGACTCCTCATCATGTCTGTGATCTCATCCGAGACACTGAACAACATTCCGTCACCAAATCACATAACTCATTTAATACTAAATCGTCATTGAACGTTAAGCGTGCGGACCCTACGGGTTCGAGAACTATGTAGACATGACCAAGACACATCTCCGGTCAATAACCAATAGCAGAACCTGGATGCCCATATTGGCCCCTACATATTCTACGAAGATCTTTATCGGTCGAACCATTATGACAACATACGTAATTCCCTTTGTCCATCGGTATGTTACTTGCCCGAGATTCAATCATCGGTATCTTCATAGCTTGTTCAATCTCGTTACCGGCAAGTCTCTTTACTCGTTCCATAATACATCACCTCGTGACCAACTCCTCATTTTCTTGTAAGTTTATGATGTGTATTACCGAGAGGGCCCAGAGATACCTCTCGATACTCGGAGCGACAAATCCTAATCTCGATCTATGCCAACTCAACAAACACCTTTGGAGATACCTGTAGAGCATATTTATAATCACCCGGTTATGTTGTGACGTTTGGTAGCACACAAGGAATTCCTCCGGTACCCGGGAGTTGCACAATCTCATAGTCGAAGGAATATGTATTTGACATGAAGAAAGCAATAGCAATAAAACTGAATGATCATTATGCTAAGCTAATGGATGGGTCTTGTCCATCACATCATTCTCCTAATGATGTGATCCCGTTATCAAATGACAACTCATGTCAATGGTTAGGAAACCATAACTATCTTTGATCAACGAGCTAGTCTAGTAGAGGCTCACTAGGGACACAGTGTTTGTTTTTGTATTCACACATGTATTAAGGTTTCCGATCAATACAATTCTAGCATGAATAATAAACCTTTATCATGAATAAGTAAATATAAAATAACAACTTTGTTATTGCCTCTAGGGCATATTTCCTTCACTTTAAAGGTTGCATGTTCAACAGATGGAGATGGTAAACGTAGCTCTGGAGTTGATGATCTCGCTCGCCATGAACCACCATCCCAGGTGCTTGCTTTAACTTTGAAGTGTCATATGTGGTTGCATGTTTCATATGGTGTCTATCTTGTATTTGAAAGGCCTAAGTCGGTCTTTATTAAGATAAGGAAAGATATTTTTTACATGAACCACCATCCCGGGAGCACCAGAAGACAAATAGCTAGTCAGGGCACTGGCCGAGCCAGTGATAAGCCCAACACAGACAGGCATCACCTGGAAGCCAACTAAAAAGCCATGATGGTGGCGAAGCAACCCACCTCCCACCTGGCTCTCAAGTCCTCAATGATCATGCTCACCACTCCAGCCGTATGTCTAGCTTGTATTGCTTCCAATTTGGTTAAATTGCATCAGCTTAGCTTACACATTATACCTTTGAATATGACATGCCTTCCTGTTTTTGGTACATACTAGTACATCTGTCTATTAACCATCTTCTTACATCAAAC
The DNA here is from genome assembly GCF_018294505.1 of Triticum aestivum. Taxonomy (NCBI): domain Eukaryota; kingdom Viridiplantae; phylum Streptophyta; class Magnoliopsida; order Poales; family Poaceae; genus Triticum; species Triticum aestivum. The sequence goes on from NC_057805.1 coordinate 382,832,089, forward strand.
TAATGTTCTTGTGTATCCCTCATCAATCACTTATGATGAGACAGTCATGCAAGTGGGTTACTGTGAGAAAATATGCTCTTTTAAAGGATGCAGTGTCAGCCTCCCCACATGATTCTCAAGAAACAACAAGGCTAGATGAAGATAGTGAACGTAGCTCTGTAGTTGTTGACCACATTTCCCCTGCACCAGCATGGCAGGTGCTTGCTCTTACTTGGCAGTGTGACATGTGGTTGCATGTTGCATATGGTGTCTAGATTGTAACTCTTCTAATCTGGTGAAATTGCATGTGCTATTCTGCTTAGTTTATACATTATACCTGTTAATGTGACATGCCTTCCTGTTTTTAGTACATAGTACATCTGTCTATTGAGCATGTCCTCACATAAAACTATTGTTTTTTGTATCCCGCATCAATTAATATGACGAGACACCTTTAGTATATGAGTGTGATATTGGTTACATCTTTCATATGATTTATAGCATGCGCTGCTTCTAATGTGTTGAAACGCCATTTATTATGGGACGATTTTAACTTGCCAGAGTCATATTGGTTTCATCTTTCATGTGGTGTCTAGCTTGCATTGCTTCTTATTTGTTGAAATAGCTTCTGCTTAGTTTACACAAATAGTTGTGAATATGCCATTCCATCCTGTTTTTCGTACATATTCCATCTTGGTATCATGTGTTTGCCTTACATCAAAGTAGTGATTGTCAGTATCATGCACGAATGAGTTCTAAAGAGTGAATTTTATTGATTTTTATTGTCGGTTTCACTTGACAATTCAAAATCAATAAAGCGGAAGGAAATTAGCAAGGCAGTGGATAAAGGTGCTCCTTCCAAACGGAGGGCCTCTACAGATTCTACTCCACCCCCTAGAAGATTTGCAAGACAACACGTGCATAGACACTGAATGTAGCTGTGTTGATGATGAGCACGTCTCCCCTAGTGCACCATCACAGGTGCTCCCTCTAACTTGGCACCATTATATGTGGTTGCATGTTATGTATGATGTCTAGCTTGTATTGCTTCTAATTTTGTTGAATTTCATCTTCTTTACACATTATACTTGTGAATAAGACACGTGTTCCTGTTTCTAGAACATGCAATATCTGTCTATCACACCATGTTCTTACATCAAAGTACCATTGTTGTGTAACCTGCAACAATCACTTATCATAAGACACGTTTGACTTGGGAGTGTGATATAGGTTGCGTCTCACATTCTTTTCTAGCTTGTACTACTTATAATTTGTTGAAATGGCACTTATGACGAGACAGTTTTAACTTGGTAGAGTGATATTCGTTGCATATTTCATATGGTGTCTAGCTTTCATTGCTTCTAATTTGTTGAAATGCCTTCTGCTTAGTTTACACATCATAGTTGTGAATATGCAATGATGTCCTTTTTTCTTACACATTCAATCGTCCTATCATGCGGTCGCCTTACATTAAAGTAGTGCTCGTCAACATCCTGCATCAATGAGTTCTGAAAAGCAAATTTTTATTCATTTTTCTTGTGACTTTGACTTAACAAGGCAATACAATTAAGAAATAGGAAGGAAAAAAGGCAGGGACTGATGGCGGTCTTCCGGCGAAACCGGCATCCCATGTGCTTTCTCTAGCTTGGCAGTGTGATATTGTCTTGCATGTTGCATACGGTGTCTCACTTGGATTGCTTGTAATTTGATTAAAGTACTTCTGCTTAGTTTACACAAATAGTTGTGTGAATATTCCACGTCGTCCTGTTTTTCGTACATATTCCATCCTCGTATCATGTGTTCGCCTTACATCAAGGTAGTGATTGTCAGTATCATGCAGGAATGAGTTCTGAAGAGTGACTTTTATTGCTTTTTCTTGTCAGTTTTAGTTGACAATGCAAAATCAATAAAGCAGAAGGAAATTAGCAAGGCAGTGGACAATAGGTGCTTCTTCCAAACGAAGGGCCTCTGCACATTCTACTCGGCCATCCCCCCAACACGATTTGGAAGACAACACATGCATAGGCCATAGACAGTCAAAGTAGCTGTGTTGATGATGAGCACATCCCCCCTTTTCCACCATCACAGGTGCTCCCTCTAACATGGCACTGTTATATGTGGTTGCCTATTATGTATGATGTCTAGCTTGTATTGCTTCGAATTTTGTTGAATTCCATCTACTTTACACATTATACTTGTGAATAAGACACATGTTCTTGTTTCTAGAACATACAATATATGTCTATCACACCATGTTCTTACATCAAAGTATTACTATTGTGTAACCTGCAACAATCACTTTTCAGATGACACGTTTAACTTGGGAGTCTGATATAGTTTACATCTCGCATTATTTTCTAGCTTGTACTACTAATTTCTTGAAATGGCACTAATGACGAGACATTTTTAACTTGGTAGAGTGATATTCGTTGCGTCTTACATATGGTGTCTAGCTTTCATTGCTTCTAATTTGTTGAAATTCCTTCTCCTTAGTTTACACATCATAAGCTATGAATATGCAATGGCACTAATGATGAGAGACATTTAACTTGGTAGTGTGGTGTTGTTTGCATCTTGCGTATGACTTATTTCTTGTACTACTTCACATTTGTTTAAATGCCAGTTATGACGAGACACTGTTAACTTGGCATAGCGATATTTGTAGCATCTTTCATATGGTGTCTACCTTCCATTGCATTGCTTCTAATTTATTGAAATGCCTTCTGCTTAGTTTACACATCATAGTTCTGATTATCTCATGCCATCCTGTTTTTCGTACATATTACATCCTCCTATCATGTGGTTATCTAACATCAAAGTTCAGTTCGTCTGTATCACGCATCAATTTGTTCTGAAGAACTAAAGTTTTATTCCTTTTTCTTGTCGGCTTGACTTAACATGGCACAGAGAAAGAGGAAGGAACACAGAATGACAGGGGATGGTGTTAGTACTAAGGACACATGAAAACGGAAGCGGAAGAATTATGTAGATTCTGCTGGTACTGATGGTGCAATAGAAGGTCAAAGTCCACTAGAAAATTGTACAACCGCGGCACCCTACGCTACATGAGCTGCAAAACAAGCCAAACAGAAACTAATAGCTGCCACCAAACAAGCAACAACAACCCTAGTTCTTGCAACACCTTCCACAGTACCAGCAGCTGCACGAGTTACTTGTTTGTCAACTCAGCTAGCAGCACGTTCCCAAGCTCCCTTGCCACCTGGCACTACTTCCGAAGCACTCTTGACACAAGATGAGTTGGCAAGATCAGATGAACCTTGTGAGCATCAACAACAAGAAGGTAGTTGCTGGAGTCAAGTTACAACTGCATGCTTCTTTATATGTAGTCTCACAGTTTGATGCACACTAACACTTCCTATGTTCGTTGTTGGACTAGCACCTAGGCGCAAGAGGAAACAAACAGGGATAATGCTCGATAGGTTAACTAAATCTAGAGGAGGAAGAATGGAGATCCGTTTTGAGGCAGGTTTAAAAAAGCCACGTGATGCTACAGAGTCAGCCAAGTTAGTATCAGAGGCAACGGTTGCCGTTAGGTGTCATGCATGTATCCTCCCAACATGGATGCAATACAGGGATGACAAAGACGAAACCCAGTTCAACACCTTCCTCGACCATTTATCTGTAAGTATGGTTATGTTTGGAAACTAGTAATATCGTCTTGCTCTATCCCATACTTTCTAGGTTGCTGATAATGAGATTCCGATAATTTTCAACATATGAGATTCAACTTGGATAGCCAAGATGATGCAACCAGACAAGCTTGCACCCATGTTTTCAAGTCTGCTCTGTGACAATATCGGTATAACTTGAGGAAAACTCACTTTGAAGGCAAGGCTAACAGTGAACTTGCCCAAACATCTCCAGTGGAAAATACATCGGATGAAGACTGGAGAGGCCTCGTTAAACATTGGTCTGATCCAAAGTATCAAGTAAATTATATATATGTGATCAGATCACATGTTGAACTCCTATTTACGCATGTGCCTCACAAATCTATCTTCTTGTAGCTGAACTATTCAAAGAACAAGGCCAACCGTACGAAAGTGAAGTTCCAAGAGACGACAGGATCTCGTAGATATATTGCACACTACGAGGCTCTTGTAATGAGCTGTTGTTTCACTTTTTTTGCTGTGCCATATTATCAGATCTATATTGACTTGTTCCAAATGCAGAGGAAAGCCCGCACGGACCAAAAAGTACCTGAACCAAATGCCGTGGAGATCTTCAAGGACTGTCACACCAGCAAGACGAAGGGCATGACTACACCAGTCAAAGCCGCTGTTGTAAGTCCTTAATCCTCATGCCTTTTAACTACTACTTACTCTGACTTGTGCATTGAACTGCACAGTTTGCAGCCAATGTCTATTACTCTTTTCAATTTTATACACAATTATCTTAGCGTATCATTGCACCTTACAAGGTTTAAAAGAGAGGAGTGATGTTCCTTTGATCTTGATCTATAATCTAGTTCCGTGCTGGACTTGCCCACACACCGTTACAATTGCCTGTTTGTTTGTTCTCAGTTGTTTTGTGATATGAATGATGTCATACTATGCTTACCGTATTATAAACTTTGTCTCTTTATCCTTAGCTATCAATACAATGTGAAGAAATAGACAATAAATTAGCCATGGTACATGGTCATATGTTTGGAACCTGGTTTTATTATGTACTTTGCAGTAAAATACAACTAATATTTTACATGGGTTCACCAGAATAAGTTCTGTATATAGACCAAAGCTATTTTGTTTGGTTTTGTTGCCTCCTTAATATCTTCTGTTCTGGTACTACTAATGTAAAAACTCAACTTTTTAGCAAGCTATGGAAAAAATGGTGCAACCGCCACCTTCTAAAGGTGATGAGGCAACTATAACCGCAATGTCACCTCTTGCCGTAGTGGGTCGGTACCTGTCCACTAACAGTGCCGAAAGCATGTTCCTGCGTAATACTGGGTTGGTTGTTAAGTCAATATCGTCCGAACTGCCTCATGATCAAGATATGCAAGCTCAAAACAATGTTGTACTGCGCTCTAGACACAAGTCCATTCCCTAATGGAGACCCTTTGTGAAAGAAGGACAACCATTGTTTGATGTCGTCAACATATGCATGGTTTTGAAACCAGACTATCAGACATTTGCTATGTTGTTCAGGAGCCTAGGAGAAATGAAGGCGAAGGTTATGGTGCTCCATCGGACAGTACAACATGAAAACATAACAGTCAGGTCAAATGAACTGAGCTTCTGAACTTCTGGTGGTGCATTTATCTGCCAGACTGTTAACTTTTATGCTAACCTTCCTTTTGTTTTATGGTTGTAATTTGTTTTGTTGCAATACAAAATTTGTTCTTAACGTGCAGCCACCGGCTGAAGAAAATAGCAAGCCATTTTTGTATAGTGTAGGGTGTTCCCTATATTTGCACTGGTGGCGAACTTTGATGCCCAGTGAATGCAATATGTGCAATCGCCTTAATAGCCTAGCGTTAGTTTCTGGCTTATTTATTTCCTAGTCTTCTTTTTCCCTGGTTTGCTAGTGGCCGCAATAACCATGGGCCATATACGGACCGTGGTAACCTTGAGCCAGCTACAGGCCATAGGATCCATGGGCCTCCTACGGGCCGTCGAATAAATGGGCCTCCAACGGGCCGTAGAATCGGTGGGCCTCGGGCCGTCGGATAAATGGGTCCACATGGGCTGTAAACGGGCGTAATTGGTATCGGGTGAGCACGGTAACGGGCTGTTAACAGGCCGGAAGACAGCAAAGGCTTAATTCTGTCATAGGCATAACGGGTCGTTAATGGGCCAGAATATAGGACGGGCTGGAAATGGCGCAATGCGTTAATAGGCCACAAATGGGCCAATTCTAACCACGGGCCGTATTTGGCCCATTAGGGGAACATGCCAGTAACGGGCCAGAAGTAATCGAGGGCCGGAAAGAAGCCCAAGAACGTATGTGCCGTCAGTAGGTCGAAAGCTAACACAGGCTGGAAACGGCCCATGTGAATCATGGGCCATTAATGGGTACAATGAAATTTACTGTTCATTATGGGCCAGAGTCACCGTGGGCCACTAAAGGGCCTAAAGATATAAAAGGCCTCATATTGGCCGAAAGACGTCGTGGGCCATACATGGGCCAAAAGTGAAACGGGTTGGTGTTATATTCGATGGCCCACATGACACTGTTGGACCCATTTCGGGAAGGCCCTAACGGGACGTGAGTTACCGGGCCGTAAAATGGGTTATATGCAAATAGACCGTTAACAGGCTTTTAATGGGTCAGCCCACTAACTTTTGACCAAGTCAAATGGGCCGGCCTTTGTAAGCTAAATGGGCCAGTGTTGGGCCGTCACACGTGTCGACATATCATAGGGGCCTATCTGACCCAATGACGAGCTGACACGTGTTTCCTTTTATCAATGAGATATTTACACGTGGAAAATCCCCATTGGTCCAGGCTGTTAATGGGTTATCGGATCCAAAACCGGACCCGATAGCTTAACGGCGACCCGTTACGATGGATGCCACGTGTCGGTTACCCTTGATGAAAGCACTTCCATGATGCGTCATTTATCGTCATGCAAGTGAACACTTCCGTGATGATAATTTTGGTATTGTCATGGAACACTTCTGCGACAACATAGGTATGACTATCTTGATTCTATCATAAAATCATCATGGATGTACATACATGACAGAAAACATGACCTAGTGTGACAAACACGTATCATCACGGAAGTGTATTTTTTGTAGTGGACATATCTGCTTTCCTGCCGCCGGGAGCCACCGCACTTCACCGGGTCGCAAGAAAGGTCATACACTCATCTTAAATCACTTTACCACTCGTCTTAATTTTTATTCTGGGCCAGTCGATTCCCAACGGGAAGCAGCACCCCTTGACAGCAGAGCTCCTAGGTTGCTGGTTGGCTAGTGTCCATCGTTCGCCGCGAAAGCAACGGTTAGGTGGCTATATTAGAGTTGCGTGGGTTGAAGGTACTGTGGCCGCCGGATCCGGATGACGACGAGTCTTTGTGGATTGGCCGGGCGCGGCGCAACCACGATAGTGCGGTGGGGCGGGGAGCGGGGTTTTGGTCGTAGCTCTCGCGACCAAGGACAGCGGAGGCAGGCTGCTCTGCTGGTGTTCGCTGGCTCTTCAGGGAAGATTCTGAACAGTGTCAACCGGGAGGCACAAGACAGGCATCAAGCCATCCAGCGTAGATCGGACAGTACCAAAATAAAATAAAATCATGTGACCCCAATTTAGTTTTCAGTCAACAGACGTGTGACCACTCTCGTACCTTACTGTTGATCTCTTAGGGTATTTCTTTAGGTCAGAGATATGTGTCGTTCTTAACATTATGTGTTTTCTGCATCTTCAGCGACACCGTCTTCCTTCTCACCGCAACTGCTCCAACAAGGGAAGCATACACCAAAAGGCAGCTATATTCCCCACTCAACAGTTCCCTGCATCGAATGTGCATGCCCGACATGGACAGCCACAACAACTGCAGGGCCACCGACAAGTCAGCACATGATGCTCACTCCTATGGATGGTGGCCAGATAGGTTGTACCATCATCTTACTTGTGTGCAACATTTATGTCTTTGTTATTCATCTAAGCATGGAAAATAGATTATCACATTTCACTGTATATTCATGTTGATCTCTTAAGAGTCTTGTTCAGGAGTTAACGATGTTCCATAGTTTAGATAAGAGACTTGTTCTTTAGGTAACGTTGTTCCATAGTTATCATCCATCAGCCAATGCTATCCCATAGGCTGGTGATTGTACCACTTCTAGTATTACCTATGTTGTTCTTTAATACTTTGTTGTGTGCCATCTAGTTAATCAAGACTACAAACGATACATATTCTGTAGCTTTCATCCGTGTTCTCCCTTTTAGTTTTTGAGACTTGTTGCTGCTAGTTAAGCCCAGTCCTACTATTTATGTCGTCTCCTACAGGAACTCATTACATACATCTAACTACTAGTTGTCTTCCATGCATGTCAGATATAATTGCACACACTGATATATCCACAAGAACCTCACGGAGCAATGTAACGGCCAACATACTTGACGTCAATGATACCCAATATGATGGAACATGTAGAGGTAGTTCTTTAGAAGACTTGCAGAAAGATGATGAATCCTATTCACCCCACAAGGTCTTTGCTCTAACTTGGCGCATGACATGGGTACAATATGCATATAATGTCCTGGAGTGCAACTACTCTGTTGCAATGCCATGTGCTTAGCCTACTGATCATGCATGTAAATATGTCAGGCCTTCCTGTTTTTCAGTACCTATTCCATTCATGATAACATGTTTTCAAATTCAAGTACTGTCATTCTACTCTGTCGCAATGCTATCTGCTTAGTTTGGACATCATGCTTCTGAATATCTTATGCATTGTTATTCATCATATGTACTCCATCTATCTACCATACCATGTTTTTTTTACATTGAAGTGTTGTTCTAGTGGTCTGTTGCAATGCCATCTTAGTTTCCCAATCATACACGCATATGTTGCCTTAGTGTTTTTTTGTATGTATTCCGCTATCTTATAGATTTACATTCAACTAGTGTTTTTTTACTCTATTGTCTTGTCGTATCCCTAGCTCTTACATCATACTCCCTCCATCCGGATTACATGTCGCAGAAATGAATAACAATGGATGTATCTAGAACTGAAATACACATAGACACATCCATTTATTTCCGGATGAAGGGAATACATGTCATTATGTCATGCCTTTCTATTCTTCAGTACCTATTCCATCTCTCTACCGTAGCATGTTTTATAACTGAGCCACCATTCTTCTATATAAGGCATGCAAGGGGAAGATGGCTATGTTAGAATCTAAATGGTTACAAACAAGGTCTTTGCAAAAGATCCAAATGCCAGGAGATAGTAAAATAACTCCAGTGTTCATAGATACTGATTCAGCAGGGAAAAACCCAACTCCTACTGATAATAAGCAGATTCAAGTGGCCAAAGAACTAGTCCGCTCCAGTCCAGCAAAAAAAAATGTCAACTCCATTCTAAAAAGCGTGTGCGTATCCTCACATCATGAAATTTTATAACATTCAGATTATATTTTCTACATGTTTCTTACCCATCTCTCTTTTAGAAAATAAGCTTAAAGGATAGAAGACTTTCTAAATTGGGATCGTGTTCGAGGAAAGTATCTTGCGGGAATTCTCTGTGCTCCAATGCTGATGTAAGTACCTGTTGTATATCACTATATTTTTACCTCAGCATGTGTTTTGTTAATCGGCGTGAATCCAACCTTTATCTGAGCTAAATTTACTTGTAGAAAAATGTATAATTAAAGGCGACAATGTTGATTTTTGTAAGGAAAACTGCCTCGTAGTTTTGCATACCGAGATGCATGAGTGTACTATCTCATATCATGCACATTACTAAATTGTAGTGTTGTTCTGGTTGCCCAATCATTCATTGTGTCAATGTTGCTTTCCTATGACCTTACCTGGCTGATGATAGCTGTGTCATATTGTGTTAATTTAGTGTAGGCTGGTGTGGTATGGTTGCCCAAACGTTCGTTATGTCAATGTTGCTTTCTTATTATCTGACCTGGCCAATGATAGCAATGCTAGTGTGTTAATTTGGTGCAGACTGCTGAAGATAAGAAGACAAAATGTGAAAACAGTAAGGCAACCCCATTGTTTCTTTCCAATAAATCTAGGCCAGGTAATATGGCAATAACTCTTGATTAATCTGTTCGGTTCCCCATCTAATTTATGTTATGATGCAGTGGTCGAGACATTCTCCACTATCAATAATACAAGCCTGCCAAAATCGCCATCTGAATCTATTCAGTTTCGTCTATCTCAAATCCAACGGAAAAAATGTATGTTTGTGAACCAATTACTGGTTAAAGCAATGATCTAAATCATGGAGGAATCAGAGGTGCACATTCTTGCGCAGCAACAACTGATCAATGTTTTCGGAGACAGTGTAGCAAAGAAGGAAGAACTTGCTCACATGCTTGGGCGTCATCCGCGCTGAGGTTGCAGATTGTGAGGTTGTAGATCGTTAAGTTTTGTTCATTTATTTGCACTCGCATCAATCTTTGATTGCCCAGTGGATGTAATTTCCTGTAATATATGCCGGATGTGGTACGTTTTTCCTGGTATGCCATATGTTTGCTTAGCGCGCCTCACATTCTAGCCAACTGGTCGCTAGGAAGCCAAAAAAGCAGTGAAATTATTAGTTAGCATGAACAGTCGTGGGCCCTATATGAAGGATATTGGCACACTGCCCTTAATGGGCTTCCTAATGGGCTCGCAGGGGCCAAAATTCTCATAGGCCTTTGATTGATCGGTTTTTGTCTTGTCCATAATTGCTCGTCGTAATGGGCTCAAATTATAGCTGGGCCGGAATCGACGTTATCTAATTGGGCCTACAGACATGTTCGAACTTTAGTGGGCCCATTAAGTTGATGGGTCGTAACCAAGCCGAAAGCTCTATTGGGCCGCTATAATTGAAACGAGCCAACAGTTAATGCTTGACCCTGTTACCTCCCGGGTCGTAAACAGGCCGACATCGAAGTGGGCAATAAGTGGGCCCATTTGATTTCACGGGCCGTTAACAGGCCGATACTAAGGTCGGGCTATATATGGCCCAACTGTACTGTGGGCCTTTAGCAGGCCGAAAGAGACAATGAGCTCGTACTGGACCATGAAGAGCAAGGGCCGCTAAGAGGCTAAAAGTCAGGTCGGACTGTAAATGGCCCAACTGTGTTGTGGGCCTTTAGCAGACTGAAAGAGAAACCGGGCTGGTATTGGACCATGAAGAGCATGGGCCGTTAAGAGGACGAAATTCAGGTACGACTGCAAATAGCCCAACTCAATTATGGGCTGTTAACAAGCTGGAAGACACACCGGTCTAGAAATTGGCCCAACACTTAAATGGGTCGCTAAAAGGCCAAAAATGTACATCCTGAAATTGGGCCCATCCCTTGAATGGGTTGTTAACAGGCCGAAACCACATCGTGCCGATATTGAGCCCAAATATATATAGCGGGCTGTTAACGGGCTCGAACTGAGGATGGGCTGCAATGGTGTCAAATAGTTAAAGGGCCATTGACGGGCCGAATTGGCACATCTCGTATGGGTCGTGGGCTTAAATGGACCAGACACAAGTAGGCCCTATATGGGCCAGCCTGCTAATTTTGACTAGGGCGGCCTCTTTCACCTAAATGGGCCACTGTTGGGCCTTGCCATGTGCCAATGTATCATAGCCGCCTCCCGTACAATAAGTGGATGACATCTGTCCCAACGCTGAGCCGACACATGGATCCTCCGGCGTATGAGAATTTTATACGTGGAAAATCCCCATTGGTCGGGGCTGTTAACGGGTTATCGGATCCAAACCAGAATCCGATAGCTTAACGGTGACCCGTTACGGTGGATGCCACGTGTCGGTTACCCTTGACGAAAACACTTCCATGACGCGCCATTTATCGTCATGGAAGTGGACACTTCCGTGGTGATAATTTTGCTATTGTCATGGAACACTTCTACGACAGCACAGGTATGACTATATTGATTCTGTCATAAAATCTTCATGGATGTACATGCATGACAGAAAACGTGACCTGTTGTGACAAACACGTATCAACACAGAAGTGTATTTTTTTGTAGTGGAGGCTAACCGATAATTGTTGACGAAGGAAGGTGGGATGCCTACTGGGGCATCCCCAAACTTAGATGCTTGAGACTTCTTGGAATATTAACTTGGGATGCCTTGGGCATCCCCAAGCTTGAGCTTTTGTGTCTTCTTCATTCCTCTCAGATCATGGTTTTCCTAAATCTGAAAAACTTCATCCACACAAAATTCAACAAGAACTCGTGAGATAAGTTAGTATAAATCAATGCAATAATATTATCACTCTCTACTATAGCAAATCACTAAAATTATTATTTAACATTTCATAATAAATGCCTCTGCATATTTGATACTCCTATCCTCAAATAGAATCATTAAACAAGCAAACATAACAGCAATCTGCCAAAACAGGACAGTCTGTAAAGGATGCAAGAATATTTGTGCTTCTTTAACTCCAAAAATTCTGAAAATTTACCACACTGTACAAAATTCATCATAGCTTACTGTGCAAAAAAATTCAACATTTTATCACATTCTGACTTTTCTCGGGAATTTTTGCAACATCGATAAACTTTTTGTTTTGAAACAGCAACTCATATACTTGCAAAATAAGCATGGTGAAGGCTATCCTTGCCACTTTTATTGAAATAAAGATGCAGAACATTATCTAAATAACAGAAAGCAAATACAACTAAAATAAAATGATGCTCCAAGCAAAACACATATCATGTGATGAATGAAAATATAGCTCCAAGTGAGGTTATCGATAATGTTGAAGACGAAAGAGGGGATGCCTTCAGGGGCATCCCCAAGCTTAGTTGCTTGGATCTTCCTTGAATATTACCTCGGGGGTGCCTTGGGCATCCCCAAGCTTAGGGTCTTGTCACTCCTTATTCTCCTCATATCGATATCTCACCCAAAACTTGAAAACTTCAATCACACAAAATTGAATGGAACTTCGTGAGATAGGTTAGTATGATAAAGACAAATCATTCACTTTGGTACTGTCAAAGAAAAGATTCATATTGTTATCACACAATGCCTACTATACTTTATCATTTACAAAATTTATATTGAGCAATATAAGCCATAGAAACTAGAAAACAAGCAAACTATGCAATGAAAACAGAATCTGTCAAAGATAGAACAGTCTGTAATGATCTGGACAAGGACCACGCTTCTGTAAATCCAAAAGTTCTAAAAAATTAGGACACCATAGTCAATTTGTATGTCAATCATCTATAAAATTTTTAGAATTTTATCACGTCCCAGCGAATTTAAACAATTATGTCACTTGAAGCAAAAGTTACTGTTTTTTCACAGAATCAAGTCAACTATCATCCACACTATCCCAAGGGCTTTAGTTGGCACTTTATTGAAACAAAAGATATAAAACATGATTACTACAGTAGCTTAATCATGTTAACACAGAAAAACAGTAGGTAAAAGTGTTGGATTGTCTCCCATCAAGCGCTTTTCTTTAATGCCTTTTTAGCTAGGCATGATGATTTCAATGATGCTCGCAAAAAGTAAAGAATTGAAACAAGAAAAAGAGCATCATGAATCACATGGCAAGCACACTTAACCCTAACCCACTTCCTAGGCATAGGGATTTTGTGAGCAAACAATTTATGGGAACAAGAATCAACTAGCATAGGAAGGCAAACCAAGCAAAACTTCAAGATTTTCAACACATAGAGAGAAAACATGATATTGTTGCGATATGTAAAAGCATAAGTTCCTCTCTCATAGTAATTTTCAGTAGCATCATGAATGAATTCAATAATATAACTATCACATAAGGCATTCATTTCATCATCAACAAGCACAAAAGTTTTATTACTCTCCACATAAGCAAATTTATTCTCATGAATAGTAGTGGGAGCAAACTCAACAAAATAATTATCATGTGGTTGAAAATTAAAATCGTGATGACAAGTTTCATGGTTATCATTATTCAATATAGCATACATGTCATCACCATAATCATCATATATAGGAACCTTGTTGTCATAATCAATTGCAACCTCTTCCAAAATAGTGGATTCATCACTAAATAAAGTCATGGCCTCTCCAAATCCACTTTCATCAATATAATCATCATAAATAGGAGGCATGCTTTCATCGTCATAATTTTTCTCATCAAAACTTGGGGGACTAAAAATATCAGCTTGATAAAATATAGCATCCCCAAGCTTATAGCTTTGCATATTATTAGCATCATGGATAATCAAAGAATTCATACTAAAAACATTGCAATCATGCTCATCATTCATGGATCCTATGCCAAACATTTTATTGAAATCTTCTTCTTTCAATTGAGCACAATTTTCCTTTCCATCATTTTCAAGAAAGACATGATAAAGATGAACAATATGAGGCCACCTCAATTCCATTTTTTGTGTTTTCTTTTATAAACCAAACTAGTGATAAAACAAGAAACAAAAAGATTCAATTGCAAGATCTAAAGATATACCTTCAAGCACTCACCTCCCCGGCAACGGCACCAGAATAGAGCTTGATGTCTACTATGCAACTTTATTCTTGTAGACTCGTGTTGGGCCTCCAAGCGCAGAGTTTTGCAGGACAATAGAAATATTCCCTCAAGTGGATGACCTAAGGTTTATCAATCCGTGGGAAGCGTAGGATGAAGATGGTCTCTCTCAAACAAATCTGCAATCAAATAATAAAAAGTCTCTTGTGTCCCCAACACACCAAATACAATGGTAAATTATATAGGTGCACTAGATCAGCAAAGAGATGGTGATAAAAGTGTAGTAATGATAGTAGATATTGATTTAATAGTAGCAATAAAAAATAGCAAGGTAGAAAGTAACAAAAGTGAGCACAAACGGTATTGCATTGCTTAAAAATGAGGCCTAGGGTCCGTACTTTCGCTAGTGCAATCTCTCAACAATGCTAATCTAATTGGATCATATAACCATCCCTCAACGTGTGATGAAGAATCACTCCAAAGTTCTTATCTAGCGAAGAACATAAGAAGAAATTATTCATAGGGTACGAAACCACCTTAAAGTTATTCTTTCCGTTCGATCTATTCAAGAGTTCGTACTAAAATAACGCAAAGTTATTCTTTCCGTTCGATCTATCCAAGATTTCTACTAAAATAACACCATATGATATGCATCAACCAACTGTAATGTCACCTAGATACTCCAATATCACCACAAGTATCCATGAGTTAATTATACGATACGCTGATAACCCACAAGTATAGGGGATCGCAATAGTTTTCGAGGGAAGAGTATTCAACCCAAATTTATTGATTCGACACAAGGGGAGCCAAAGAATATTCTCAAGTATTAGCAGCTGAGTTGTCAATTCAACCAGACCTAAAAGACTTAATATCTGCAGCAAAGTATTTAGTAGCAAAGTAGTATGGAAGTAGCGGTAACAGTGACAAAAGTAATAGTAGCAGTTTTGTAACAATCATAACAGTGGCAGCGGAAAATGGAGCAAAGATCAATATGAAACAAACTCGTAGGCAATGGATCAATGATGGATAATTATGTCGTATGGCATTCGTCATGCAAGCATTGACTAGCAGCCTTGTTATGAGGAATATCACCTTCATCAAATCTATGGAGAGAGTTTACCTCCACTACCTGTGTCGGGTTATCAAGACCATGTATTTCCTCAATAGGGGTAAATTCTCAACATCTTCAGCTTTAATACCTTTTTTCTTTCATAGATTTCTTCGCCTCTTACATATCTTCAGGACTGAGAAATAGAATACCCCTTTTCTTCGGAGTTGGCTTAGGAGTTGGTCCAGGAAGTGTCCAATCATTATCATTACTCAATATATTATTCAATAGCAATTCAGCTTGCTCAACAGTTTGTTCCCTGAAAACACAACCAGCACAACTATCCAGGTGATCTCTGGAAGCATCGGTTAGTCCATTATAAAAGATATCAAGTATTTCATTTTTCTTGAGAGGATGATCAGGCAAAGCATTAAGTAATTGGAGAAGCCTCCCCCAAGATTGTGGGAGACTCTCTTCTTCAATTTTCACAAAATTAAATATTTCCCGTATGACAGCTTGTTTCCTATGAGCAGGGAAATATTTTGCAGAGAAGTAGTAAATCATATCCTGGGAACTAGGCACACAACCAGGAGCAAGATAATTAAACCATAACTTAGCATCACCCTTTAATGAGAAAGGAAACAACTTGAGAATATAGTAATAGCGAATTTTTTACTCATGAGCAAATAGGGTGGCTATATCATTCAATTTAGTAAGATGTGCCACAAGAGTTTCAGATTCATAACCATAGAAAGGATCAGATTCAACCAAAGTAATTAACTCAGGGTCGACAGAGAATTCATAACCCTTATTAGTAACAAACATAGGTGAAGTAGAAAAATCGGGATCAAATTTCATTCTAGCATTCAAGGATTTTTCTTTCAGCTTAGCTAACAGTTTCTTAAGATCCTCTCTATCATTGCAAGCAAAGAAGTCTCTAGCAGTTTCTTCATCCATAACATAAACCTCAGGTACGACAGACAATTCATATCCAGGGGGAGAATCATAATCTTCAGCTTCAATAATATCTTCAGCTTTAGTAATTTCATTCTCTCTAACCCTAGCAAGTTATTCATCAAGAAATTCACCTAGTGGCACAGTATTATCAAGCAGAGAAGTAGTTTCACCATAAGCATCATGCATAGCAGAAGTGGCATCATCAATAACATGCGACATATCAGAATCAATAGCAGGTGTAGGTGTCGCAAGTTTACTCAAAACAGAAGGAGAATCAAGTGCAGAGCTAGATGGCAGTTCCTTACCTCCCCTCGTAGTTGAGGGAAAAATCTTAGTTCTTTGATCTTTCAAATTCCTCATAGTGATCAACAGATATAAATCCCAAGTGACTCGGAGAATAGAGCTATGCTCCCCGACAACAGCTCTAGAAAAAGGTCTTGATAACCCACAAGTATAGGGGATCGCAACATTTTTCGAGGGTAGAGTATTCAACCCAAATTTATTGATTCGACACAAGGGGAGCCAAAGAATATTCTCAAGTATTAGCAGCTGAGTTGTCAATTCAACCACACCTGAAAGACTTAATATCTGCAGCAAAGTATTTAGTAGGAAAGTAGTATGGAAGTAGAGGTAACAGTGGCAAAAGTAATAGTAGCAGTTTTGTAACAATCGTAACAGTGGCAACGGAAAAGTAACAGAGGAAAGATCAATATGAAACGAACTCGTAGGCAACGGATCAATGATGGATAATTATGTCGGATGGCATTCATCATGCAACGGTTATAACATAGGGTGACACAGAACTAGCTCCAATTCATCAATATAATGTAGGCATGTATTCCGAATATAGTCATACGTGCTTATGGAAATAACTTGCATGACATCTTTTGCCCTACCCTCCCGTGGCAGTGGGGTCCTATTGGAAACTAAGGATATTAAGGCCTCCTTTTAATAGAGTATCGGACCAAAGCATTAGCACTTAGTGAATACATGAACTCCTCAAACTACGGTCATCACCGGGAAGTGTCCCGACTATTGTCACTCCGGGGTTGCCAGATCATAACACGTAGTAGGTGACTATTGACTTGCAAGATAGGATCAAGAACACTAATATATTCACGAAAACATAATAGGTTCAGATCTGAAATCATGGCACTCGGGCCCTAGTGACAAGCATTAAGCATGGCAAAGTCATAGTGATACGTCTCCAACGTATCTATAATTTTTGATTGTTCCATGCTATTATATTATCTGTTTTGGATGTTTAATGGGCTTTATTATGCACTTTTATATTATTTTTGGGACTAACCTACTAACCAGAGGCCCAGTGCAAATTACTGTTTTTTTGCCTATTTCAGTGTTTCATAGAAAAGAAATATCAAACGGAGTCCAAACGGAATGAAACCTTAGCGAGGATCGTTTTTGGAACAAACGCAATCCAGGAGACTTAGAGTGGACGTAAAGGAAGCCACGAGGTGGCCACGAGGTAGGAGGGCGCGCCCAGGGGGGTAGGCGCCCCCCACCCTCGTGGGCCCCTCGTAGCTCCACCGACCTACTTCTTTCTCCTATATATACTCATATACCCTGAAAACATCTAGGAGCACCACAAAACCCTATTTCCAATGTGGCAACCTTCTGTAACCGTGAGATCCCATCTTGGGGCCTTTTCTGGCGCTCCACCGGAGGGGGAATCGATCACGGAGGGCTTCTACATCAACACCATAGCCTCTCCGATGATGTGTGAGTAGTTTACCACAGACCTTTGGGTCCATAGTTATTAGCTAGATGGCTTCTTATCTCTCTTTGGATCTCAATACAAAGTTCTCCTCGATTCTCTTGGAGATCTATTCGATGTAATACTTTTTGCGGTGTGTTTGTTGAGATTCGATGAATTGTGGGTTTATGATCAAGATTATCTATGAACAATATTTGATTTTTCTCTGAATTCTTATATGTATGATTTGATATCTTTGCAAGTCTCTTCGAATTATCAGTTTGGTTTGGCCTGCTAGATTGATATTTCTTGCAATGGGAGAAGTGCTTAGCTTTGGGTTCAATCTTGCGGTGTCCTTTCCCAGTGACAGCAGGGGCAGCAAGGCAACTATTGTATTGCTGCCATCGAGGATAAAAAGATGGGGTTTATATCATATTGCTTGAGTATATCCCTCTACATCATGTCATCTTGCTTAATGCTTTACTCTGTTTTATGAACTTAATACTCTAGATGCATGCTGGATAGCAGTCGATGTGTGGAGTAATAGTAGTAGATGCAGAATCATTTCGGTCTACTTGTCACGGACGTGATGCCTATATACATGATAATGCCTAGATATTCTCATAAGTATGCGCTTTTCTATCAATTGCTCGACAGTAATTTGTTCACCCATCGTAGAATTTGCTATCTTGAGAGAAGCCACTAGTGAAACCTATGGCCCTCGGGTCTATCTTCCATCATATTAATGTCCCGCCAACGAGCTATTACTCCTCAGTCCCTTCGTCGCTCTGGTGAGGCCCCCTGACGTAGAAATTTTGACTCTCCTCTCCTCAAATTTCACTAAAAAAAAATTTAGGATCACGCGGGTATCTTGGAATCGTTCCGATGGTTTTGTGACGAGAACATTGTTCTTGGTGCCTCCTGACATTTAGGGGTTGTGGCAGTGTCCCGGGGAGTTGAGCTCCGAGGTGTTGTCGTCAGAATTTTATCGTTGCAGTTCTAGAATACCTGAGTTTCGCCGACATTGAAAATCTCTTTTATGCAGTTGTTGGTGAGATCACCTCGACGCCACCCAGTACTGGGGCGGGAGTTCGGGAGTATTGCCATAACTTGTATATCAGATGCTTTTCGAAGGTTGAGGTAAATGATTTCCGAAGGTTTCTTGGTTATGTGTTGAAGGATGGATACAGCTGGATCTAGGTATTGTTAGTTTGGGTGAGATATATTGCGTCCCCTGTATCCCCAACACCTGATTGCATAACCAGAAAGTTTTGGGAGTTTATAAGTGGGAATTCAAATAGCTCCTAGGATATCTTTCCGACAGATGCATGATATGAGATTGGGGTTCGACGTCTAGTGGTCCGCCTATCCACGGTTGGTTTTTACAGTGGTCTCGTAGTGTCTTAAAGAGTCCTTGTCTATGCTGACTCGGGGGCGCTTCGTATGTCATGTGCACTGCCTTGTACATGATGGTGCTGTACGATCGAGCCCGTGTGGGCCCCACCACGAAAACTTCGGACGAAATCTCTATCATATGTTTGTTCCGGCTTATTCTGCAAGCCAATCCTTTGTTTTGTTTTGAGTTGTGGTATTCGAGTTGCTTCGAAGTCAAATGTTGATTCCATACCTTTTTCTAAGTGGCTTCTCAACTTATGGAAGTGTGATGATTTACTATGGAATTCATTCGTTCATCCTCGTTCGAATGTTTATTGTGAAGACTATATGTTGCAATTTCTATCCGTTGATTCAACTTGTCTATCTGTTTATCAAGATGCTAACGGATGTCACCCTCTTCAGGATGGCTCCGCCAACGCGTCAGAATCCGGAACACAATGATGGGAGTCAGGCGAACCCTCCGCCACCTCCTCCGCCTCCGGAGGCATGGCAAGCTGTCATGGCAGCCACTAATGCCAATGCTTAGATGATTTTGCAACTCTTGCAAGAGCGCACCCAAGGGCAAGGCAACCAAGGAAATCAAGGCCAAGGCAACAATCAGCCTCACTTCGCTACCCTCAACTAGTTCCTTGCAAATCAGCCGAAGTCTTTCAGCTACTGTGCCGAGGCCACATATGCCGATGATTGGCTCGTGGACATCAACAAGCATTTTGAATGTAGCAATGTCAGGCCTGAGGACTTTGTCAAGTTTGCTTCTTTTCAACTCAAGGATCAACCGAGTGGTATCAACAATACAAAGATTCCAGAGGAGGTCGTGTGATTACCAGGGATGATTTCCGCCGAGACTTCAAAGCTCACCACATTCCACAAAGTGTTGTTGAGAGCAAGCGTGAGGAGTTCCGCAATCTCAAGCAAGGCAGCATGTCCGTGTATCAATACAATACCCAGTTTCAGAAACTCGCTCGCTTCGCTAAGCAAGACGTCCCTGATGAAGAGAGCATGATTTATCAATTCAGAGGTGGCCTCAGAGAAGATCTGCAATTAGCTCTCGTGCTTTTTGAGCTGACCAAGTATGATGAATTCTACAACATGGCACTGAAGCAAGAAGCTGCTCAGCTCAAGTGTGAGGCTTCTAAGAAGAGAGTCAGGGACGCAGTTCTGTCTTCTTCTTCCTCACTAGTGGATGCTAAGCATCAGAAGTTCTGGTTGCCTCCTCCTCCTCCGTTTCGTCAGCCTTTCCAGCAGAAGAACAAAGGTGGCCATGGATCTTCCCACCCACCCAACCCTGCCTATCAGAACAGGTCTCAGAATCAAGCTCCAAGGTCTAATGCTCCTTATCATCGTCCGCTCTCAGAGGTGACTTGCAACAAATGTCAGCAGAAAGGTCACTATGCTAACAAGTGCTTCAACCAAAGGCGCCTTCCGCCTCCTCCTCCTGTGAGATCTTCCAGCAATGCAGTGGTCAAGCATAATCCCAAGTCTGCAAAGGTGAACATGATGAATGCAGCCCAAGCGGAGGAATCTACTGATGTGATAATGGGTAATCTCTCAGTCAATGATATTCCTGCAAAAGTTTTATTTGATACTGGTGCATCGCTTTCTTTCATTTCAAGACCTTTTGTTGCCAAGCATGAGTTTGTGACGGAAAAGATTCCTATCCCGTTGAAGATTGTGTCCCCGGGTAAGCAAATGTCATCTAATAATTGCGTCCCGGATGTTTCTATCAAGATGGGAAACTATAAATTTCTGTCTAAACCAATTGTTCTTGGTGATTCAGATATTGATCTAATTCTCGGGATGGACTGGCTTTCTAAGCACAAGGCTCAACTTGATTGTGCTGCCAGAGAGATTCAATTGACACACTCTTCTGAGGATGTGATCATCTATGCCGCTCGTGATGAGACCATTCGGTTATTCTCTCTCAATGAAGGGCGAGCTAGACGCAATCTCTCAGATTCCAGTCGTTTGTGAGTACCAAGATGTCTTTCTAGAAGAGCTTCCAGGTATGCCTCCTCACCGGCCAGTCGAGTTCGTTATCAATCTTGAGCCTGGCACGGAACCCGTTTACAAGCGTCCATATAAGCTTGGACCCAAGGAGCTGAAGGAATTGAAGAAACAGCTCGATGAACAAGAGCGTCTGGGTCTGATCAGACCGAGTTCATCTCCGTGGGGTTGTGGTGTTCTTTTTGTCCAGAAGAAGGATGGCACGGACCGACTTTGTGTCCACTACCGCCCATTGAACAAGAAGACAATAAAGAACAAGTATCCACTTCCCAACATCAATGAGCTATTCGAGCAACTTAAAGGTGCTAAAGTATTCTCCAAGCTTGACCTTCGTATGGGTTATCATCAGATTCGCATTCGCGAACAAGATATTCCCATGATAGCTTTCAGAACAAGCTTTGGTTCTTATGAATATACTGTCATGTCTTTCGGCCTTGTCAATGCTCCTCCAACATTCTCTCGAATGATGAACTTCATCTTCAACCCATACACCAATGAATTCGTGCTGGTGTATCTCGATGATATCTTGGTCTTCTCCAAGAATAACAAGGACCATGCCAAACATTTGCGATTGGTGCTCGACAAGCTCAGAGAGTATCAATTCTATGCAAAGTTTTCCAAATGTGAGTTTTGGCTTGATGAAGTTCTTTACCTTGGTCATATCATCTCTACCAAGGGCATCGTTGTTAATCCCGAGAAGGTGTCTGCAGTTGTGAATTGGGAACCTCCTCAGAATGTCAAGCAGCTTCGCAGTTTTCTTGGGCTTGCAAGCTATTGTCGAAGATCCGTTGAGAATTTCTCTAAGATTTCAAAGCATCTTTCCAACCTCCTCCAGAAGCATGTGAAGTATGTCTGGACTCCCGAGTGTGACGTTGCTTTCAACACTCTCAAAGAGAAACTCGTCACAGCTCCTGTCTTAATTCGTCCTGACGAATCCAAGCCATTCGAAGTCTTCTGTGATGCTTCTCTTCAAGGTCTTGGTGCTGTGTTAATGCAAGAGAAGAAATTTGTGGCCTATACCTCTCGTCAGTTGAAGCCCAACGAAAAGAACTACCCCAATCACGATCTTGAGTTGGCGGCAGTTGTCCATCCATTAATAACATGGAGACATCTCTTGTTGGGAAGGAAAGTGGACATATCCACCGATCACAAGAGTCTCAAGTACATCTTCACTCAGCCCAACCTCAACCTCAGGCAAACTCGATGGGTCGAAATGATTCAAGAGTACAATCCGAGTATTGAATATACTCCAGGCAAGGCCAACGTCATTGCAGATGCTTTGAGCAGGAAGGCTTACTGCAACAGCTTAATTCTTAAGCCCTTCCAACCAGACCTTTCTGAAGCTTTCCGTAAACTGAATCTCCAAGTTGTTCCTCAAGGTTTTCTTGCCGATCTCCAAGTCTCTCCTACTTTGGAAGATCAAATTCGTGAGGCGCAACTTCTTGATGCCATGGCGAAGAAGGTGAAACATGGGATTGCCAAGGGTCTTTCCAAATACAAGTGCTATCGCATTGATGACCGAGAGACTTTATTCTTCGAGGACCGGATTGTGGTTCCTAAAGGTGATCTAAGGAAGGTCATAATGAATGAAGCACACAATTCTCTTCTTTCCATTCATCCTGGAAGTACGAAAATGTACCATGACCTCAAGCAGTCTATTGGTGGACTCGAATGAAGTGAGAAATCGCTCAATTCGTGAACGAATGTGATGTCTGTCGAAGGGTGAAAGCAGAACACCAATGACCAGGTGGTCTCCTCCAACCTCTTGCTATTCCAGAATGGAAGTTTGATCATATCGAAATGGACTTCGTGACTGGATTTCCTAAGTCCAAGCGTGGAAATGATGCTATCTTCGTTGTCATCGACAAGCTTACTAAAGTGGCTCATTTTCTTCCTATCAAAGAATTTATTATAGTAGCTCAGTTGGGAGAGCTATACACCTCCAGGATTGTCTCCTTGCACGGCATTTCACAATTGATATCTTCAGATCATGGAAGCATCTTCACTTCTAAATTCTGGGACTCCATCCTGAAGGCCATGGGCACCAACATTCGCTTCAGCATAGCTTTCCATCCTCAAACTAGTGGCCAAGTCGAGCGAGTCAATCAAATCCTTGAAGATATGCTCAGGGCTTGTGTCATCTCTTTCGGTATGAAGTGGGAAGATTGCCTCCCATATGCCGAGTTCTCCTACAACAACAACTTCCAAGCGAGTTCGGGCAAGGCCCCATTCGAGATTCTATATGGCACAAAGTGTCGTACTCCTCTCAATTGGTCAGAGACTGGTGAACGCCAACTGCTTGGCAACGACTTAATGACAGAGGCTAAAGAAATGTGTAAAGTCATCCATGAAAATCTCAAAGCCGCGCAATCGTGTCAAAAGAGTTACTATGATAGCAAGCACCGTGACTTGGCTTTCGAGATCGGAGACCATGTCTACCTCCGCGTCTCTCCAATGAAAGGCACTCGTCGCTTCGGTATCAAAGGGAAGCTTGGCCCTAGATACGTGGGTCCTTTCAAGATCATTGGCAAAAGAGGCGACCTCACCTATCAACTTGAGCTTCCCTCCAACTTCGCAAACGTGCACGATGTGTTCCACGTGTCACAGCTTCGCAAGTGCTTCAAGACTCCTGAGCGCACCATCAACTTCAAAGAGGTTGATCTCCAAGAAGATCTGTCTTATCATGAGCATCCCGTTGATATTCTCGAAGAAACTGAGCACAAGACTCGCAACAAGTCAATCAAATTCCTGAAAGTGAAGTGGTCACACCATTCCGACCGAGAATCCACCTGGGAGCGCGAGGACCACCTCCGTTCCGAATATCCAGAGTTCTTTCAATCCTAGATCTCGGGACGAGGTCCTCTCGTAGTGGTAGAGTGTTGTAACACCCCGGATGTAACTTGCCATATTTGTAACTCCAACTCTGGCCATTTTCGGCTATGTTTTATGATATCCCCTCCGTGGTTGGGTTTTTGTCTTTCGTTTTGCATTTTGTTGATGTTATGCATTTCATATCATGTCATCATGTGCATCTCATTCGCATACGTGTTCGTCTCATGCATCCGAGCATTTGCCCCATTGTCCGTGTTGTAATCCGACACTCCCACATGCACCGGCGCACCCCTCTTGTCTCTTTTCGTGAGCGGGTGTTAAACGTTCTCGGAATGGACCGAGGTTTGCCAAGTGGCCTTGGTACACCACCGGTAGACCACCTATCAAGTTTCGTTCCATTTGGAGGCCGTTTGATGCTCCAACGGTTAACCGGGTAACCGCAAAGGCCTCTTGTGTGTTGCAGCCCAACACCCCTCCAAAACAGCCCAATAACCCTTCCAAACCTCTCCCATGTCCTCCGTCGTCGGATCACGATCGCGTGGTCGAAAACTACACCCCATTTGGAGTCTCCTAGCTCCCTCTACCTATAAATATGTGCTCCCCCCCGGATTTTCGCGCAGTCCAAACCCTAGCCTAGTCCCTCTCCGCCGCCGGACACGTCCGGGTCGGACCGGACGCATCCGCCGCCGCACCCGAGCCAACCGGAGGCCGCCATGTGGCGCGCCGCCGCCTCTCGCCGCCGAAGCCCGCCGGGCCCGAGGCCGGCCCCCGAGCCCATCCGGCCGCCGCCGCCCGAGGCGCCCCGCGCCGCCGCCCGAGAGCCCGTGCGTCTCCCGCCGGCCGCCCGTCATCGCCGAGCCGCCCCGCCACCGCTCCGGTAGGAGTTCGCCGGAGCCCGAGCTCCTCCCGCCTCGCCCTTCGCTGCCGGGCCCCGTCCCCGCCGCCGACGTCCCGTCTCCGCGCCGACCCCGTCGCCGGATCCGCCGCCCTCCGCCGCTAGCTCGCCGCCGGCCATCTCCGGTGCCGGATCCGGGGTCCCCAGGCCCAGATCCGCCTCGCCCCGGTCGCCGGCGCTCCTCTCCGCCCGTCCCCGAGCCCCGCCAGTCGTCCCCGTCCTTCTCCGGCGAAGTTCCGGCGAGATCCACCGCCCGCGTTGACTTTTTCGCGAGGTCCAAATTCTTCCAAGTCCCTAAACTTTATCATTCTGGTGCATACTTTGACCTACCATAACTCCATGTGTATTGCTCCGTTTGCTGCGTGTAATATGTCAAAATGTTCATGATGAGATGCTCTTCATTTCATTCCATTGTGCAATGTTTTGCTGAGTCCCTCTTCATGCCTTAATCATCATTGCAAGAGTGCTATAAAATGTTTACTGCTGTTACTTATCATATTATGATGTTTTGTCATTTTTGTTGCATTTGATGTGTGCATCTTATGAGCATGAGATCTACATGTGTTTTGACCTATGCCATGTCTTCTTTACAGAGGTGCTTTCCATGTATTTTTGTGTTCTATGTGGTGACTAGCACAAGCATGCAAACTAGGCTTCGTGATGTTGCTGTTTTCAGGGACTTAGGATTTTGCCAAGTCCCTTTTCCTGCTGTTATTTTGATGCCATGTAAACCTGATGCTACAGCAAAATACATGCTTGTTTTGGGATATTTCAGTAAGGATATTTTGAACATATGATTATGATCTATCCATCCATGTCCTTTTTGGCAATTATGGAGTGCCCTAGCATGTCTCAATCTTGCTCTACTTTTGCTATAACATGTTCCTGGCAGAATGTTAACATGCTATTCAATTTTTCCATGGATGTTGCTAGTGATCCATACATGCTATGAACTTGCTCTTGCCATGGTTAGCTTCATGAACATGTCTTCTTGCTGTTGGTATGCTTGTTTTGTCGTGCAATGCCTTGTGATGAGTGATTCGAGCTTGCAAAGATGCCTTCATAATTCTGTTAATGCCATGCTCTGTTTTCTGCTAAGTCTGAATCTGGTAATAGAACTTGCTATGTTTATAGAGGTGCCATCATATCTTCTGTGCCTTTTTGGCTCATGATCAGTAGTGGAGCCCAGTTGGGACGATCAGGGATCTAGCATTTTGGGGTTGTCTTCTTTTATTTTGGTTCCTTAGTCGGACCTTGATTGTACTCTGAATGATGTATGTTTAATTTATGTATTGTGTGAAGTGGTGACTGTAAGCCAACTCTTTATCCCATTCTTGTTCATTACATGGGATTGTGTGAAGATGACCCTTCTTGCGACAAAACCACCATGCGGTTATGCCTCCAAGTCATGCCTCGACACGTGGGAGATATAGCCACATCGTGGGCATTACACCTTCGGGTCCATAGTTATTAGCTAGATGGCTTCTTCTCTCTCTTTGGATCTCAATACAAAGTTCTCCTCGATTCTCTTGGAGATCTATTCGATGTAATACTTTTTGCGGTGTGTTTGTTGAGATCCGATGAATTGTGGGTTTATGATCAAGATTATCTATGAACAATATTTGATTTTTCTCTGAATTCTTATATGTATGATTTGATATCTTTGCAAGTCTCTTCGAATTATCATTTTGGTTTGGCCCACTAGATTGATCTTTCTTGTAATGGGAGAAGTGCTTAGCTTTGGGTTCAATCTTGCGGTGTCCTTTCCCAGTGACAGCAGGGGCAGCAAGGCACGTATTGTATTTTTGCCATCGAGGATAAAAAGATGGGGTTTATATCATATTGCTTGAGTATATCCCTCTACATCATGTCATCTTGCTTAATGCGTTACTCTGTTCTTATGAACTTAATACTCTAGATGCATGCTGGATAGCGGTCGATGTGTGGAGTAATAGTAGTAGATGGAGAATCGTTTCGGTCTACTTGTCACGGACGTGATGCCTATATACATGATCATGCCTAGATATTCTCATAAGTATGCGCTTCTCTATCAATTGCTCGATAGTAATTTGTTCACCCATCGTAGAATTTGCTATCTTGAGAGAAGCCACTAGTGAAACCTATGGCCCCCGGGTCTATCTTCCATCATATTAATGTCCCGCCAATGAGCTATTTCTGTCGCCGTTTATTTTGCAATCTTTACTTTTCAATCTATACCATAAAAATACCAAAAATATTTATCTTATTATCTCTTTCAGATCTCACTTTTGCAAGTGGTCGTGAAGGGATTGACAACCCCTTTATCGCGTTGGTTGCAAGGTTCTTAATTATTTGTGCAGGTACGAGGGATTTGCGTGCAGTCTCCTACTGGATTGATACCTTGGTTTTCAAAAACTGAGGGAAATACTTACGCTACTTTGCTGCATCACCCTTCCCTCTTCAAGGGAAAACCAACGTATTCTCAAGAGGTAGCAAGAAGGATTTTTGGCGCCGTTGCCGGGGAGATCTACGCACAAGTCAAGACATACCAAGTACCCTTCACAAACTCTTATCCCTCGCATTACATTATTTGCCATTTGCCTCTCGTTTCCTCTCCCCCACTTCACCTTTGCCTTTTCTTTGCCTTCTTCCCGTATGTATCTTCGTTTGTGTTTCCATGTGCCTTATATTTGCTTGCATGTTTGCTTGCTAAAAATTTATTGATATGGATCCACTTAAAGTGTTCTACTTGGATCATCTTCGATCCTTATGCGCTCATGCTGAAACCCCAACTAGCCTAGTTGATGGGAAATATTTAGATGGTCATGCTCATTTTGTGCGTCACCGTTTGTCTGAAAAAGGGAGACTCTTATGGGATCAAATGAACAGATTGCTGTGTTATGCTTGGAATCTTTGTGAAATTTATGATTTTACTTGTTGCTCTAAGAACCCTAAAAAACACCTCCCCTACCTATGTGAGTTTAATGATAATGAAATCTTATCTTCTTATGCAAAGGGTGTTTATAGTTACTACGATATCGAACAAATTGAAGAATTTGTTGCTTTTAAGGTTGCTTATGAAGTTGCTTCTTTGATTGAAAAGTATGATATTACTCTCTACAAATCTGAAAATTTTGACATACTTAAATATTTCTATGAAAACTATGCTCATAATGTCTATGTCAAAGAATTTATTGAAAGAATGACAGTTGCTTTTGAACAAAATAATGATATGCATGAATCTACAGATAATTATGATATCGATGATTTGATTGAAATATCCCTTGATGAACATGATGCTTGCTATTCTTCTGGCCATGATGCCAATATTTATGACGATGAATTTGCTATAGTTCCTTATGTTAAACATGAGATCGTTGCTATTGCACCCATACTTGATCCTTCGATGAAAAGCATGATTGCAATGATGTTAGTATAAATTCTCTTGATGTCAATTGTGCTAATAATATGCAAAACCCTAAGCTTGGGGATGCTAGTTTTGCTATGTCTACTACTTGTTGCAATGATCATGATTGGGGTGATTCTTCCTATGATCTTGAAATTTTATTTAAGCCCCATGATGAATATGAGATTGATAATAGAGTCTGCAATAATACTGAAAGTGGGTTTGGAAGAGTGTCAACTTTAGACCCCACATATTTGGAGAATGTTCAATCTTATGGTATTTTTGATAAAAGTGGGTTTGGAGAGGTCATGGCTTTAGTTAATGATAATCCCACTATTTTGGAAGAGTGTCAACTTCGCATGCATGTGGATCGTGTTGAGAATATGTCATGTGATAGCTATTTTTGTTGAATTTGCCTATTATCCTACATGTAATTATTATGAGAGAGGAAAATATGGTTTTAGAAATTTGTATCTTACTAAATTACCTCTCGTCATGTTGAGATTGCTATCGTCTCTTTCTTCTTCCTTGCATATGCTAATTTTTGCTTGCTATGATCATTTGTTTGCTTATAAAATGCCTATGCATAGGAAGTATGTTAGACTTAGAAAATGTGTTTATCACGTGTTCTATGATGCTCTCTTTGTGCTTTAATTCTTGTCTTTGATGTGAGCATCATTAAAATTATCAATGCCTAGCTAGGGGCGTTAAACGATAGCGCTTGTTGGGAGGCAACCCAATTTTATTTTTGTTCCTTGACTCTTGTTCCTGTTTAGTAACAAATAATTCATATAGCCTCTGTTTAGATGTGGTTTTATGTTTTAATTAGTGTTTGTGCCAAGTAGAACCGTTGGGAAGACTTGGGTGAAGTCTTTGTGATCTTGCTGTAGAAAACAGAAACTTTAGCGCTCACGAGATTAGATGCCATTTTTTTACTGGAGAGTGCTTTTAGGTTGATTCTTTTTGCAGATGATTAATAGATAAAGTTCTCATGTCAAACAATTTATTTCAGAATTTTTGGAGTTCCAGAAGTATACGTTTGATACATATTACTACATACTGTTCTGTTTTTGAAAGATTCTGTTTTTCGTGTGTTGTTTGCTTATTTTGATGAATCTATGGCCAGTATCGGGGGGGGGGGGGGGGGGGGGGTATGACCATATAGAAGTTGGAATACAGTAGGTTTAACACCAATATAAATAAAGAATGAGTTCATTACAGTACCTTAAAGTGGTGGTTTGTTTTATTTCACTAACGAACTCATGAGATCTTTTGTTGAGTTTTGTGTTGTGAAGTTTTCAAGTTTTTGGGTAAAGATTTGATGGATTTCGGAATAAGGAGTGGCAGGAGACTAAGCTTGGGGATGCCCAAGGCACCCCAAGGTAAAATTCAAGGACAAGAAAAAGCCTAAGCTTGGGGATGCCCCGGAAGGCAGCCCCTCTTTCTTCTTCGTCTATCGGTAACTTTACTTGAGGCTATATTTTTATTCACCACTATATGTGTTTTGCTTGGAGTGTCTTGTATGATTTGAGTATTTGCTTTTTAGTTTAACACAATCATCCTCTGTACACACCTTTTTTTAGAGACACACATGAATTGGAATTTATTAGAATACTCTAGGTGCTCCACTTATATCTTTTGAGCTAGATAATTTTGCTCTAGTACTTCGCTTACATCTTTTTAGGGCACGGTGGTGGTTTATTTTATACAAATTATTGATCTCTCATGCTTCACTTATATTGTTTTGAGAGTCTTTTAGAACAACATGATAATTTGCTTTGGTTAAAGTTTTAGTCCTAAAGTGATGAGCATCCAAGATAGGTATAATAAAAACTATCATACAAAGTGCATTGAATACTATGAGAAGTTTGATTCTTTATGATTGTTTTGAGATATGAAGATGGTGATATTAGAGTCATGCTAGTTGAGTAGTTGTGAATTTGAGAAATACTTGTGTTAAAGTTTGTGATTCCCGTAGCATGCACGTATGGTGAACCGTTATGTGATGAAGTCGGAGCATGATTTATTTATTGATTGTCTTCCTTATGAGTGGCGGTCGGGGACGAGCGGTGGTCTTTTCCTACGAATATATCCCCCTAGGAGCATGCGCGTAGTACTTCTTTTCGATAACTAATAGATTTTTGCAACAAGTATGTGAGTTCTTTATGACTAATGTTGAGTCCATGGATTATACGCACTCTCACCCTTCCACCATTGCTAGCCTCTCTAATACCGCGCACCTTTCGCCGGTATCATACACCCACCATATACCTTCCTCAAAACAGCCACCATACCTACCTATTATGGCATTCCCATAGCTATTCCGAGATATATTGCCATGCAACTTTCCACCGTTCTGTTTATTATGACAGGCTTCATCATTGTCATATTGCTTTGCATGATCATGTAGTTGACATCGTGTTTGTGGCAAAGCCATTTTTATAATTCTTTCATACATGCCACTCTTGATTCATTGCATATCCCGGTACACCGCCGGAGGCATTCACATAGAGTCATATTTTGTTCTAAGTATTCAGTTGTAATTTTTGAGTTGTAAGTAAATAAAAGTGTGATGATCATCATTATTAGAGCATTGTCCCAAGTGAGGAAAGGATGATGGAGACTATGATTCCCCCACAAGTCGGGATGAGACTCAGGACTAAAAAAAGAAATAAAAGAGGCCATAAAAAAGAGAGAAAGGCCCAAACAAAAAAAAAGAGAAAAAATGAGAGAAAAAGAGAGAAGGGACAATGTTACTATCCTTTTACCACACTTGTGCTTCAAAGTAGCACCATGATCTTCATGATAGAGAGTCTCCTATGCTATCACTTTCATATACTAGTGGGAATTTTACATTATAGAACTTGGCTTGTATATTCCAATGATGGGCTTCCTCAAAATGCCCTAGGTCTTCATGAGCAAGCGAGTTGGATGCACACCCAGTTAGTTCGTTTTGTTGAGCTTTCATACACTTATAGCTCTAGTGCATCCGTTGCATGGCAATCCCTACTCACTCACATTGATATCTGTTGAGGGGCATTCTCCATAGCCCGTTGATACGCCTAGTTGATGTGAGACTATCTTCTCCTTTTTGTCTTGTCCACAACCACCATTCTATTCCACATATAGTGCTATGTCCATGGCTCACGCTCATGTATTGCGTGAAGATTGAAAAAGTTTGAGAACATTAAAAGTATGAAACAATTGCTTGGCTTGTCATCGGGGTTGTGCATGATTTAAATATTTTGTGTGATGAAGATAGAGCATAGCCAGACTATATGATTTTGTAGGGATAACTTTCTTTGGCCACGTTATTTTGAGAAGACATGATTACTTTATTAGTATGCTTGAAGTATTATTGTTTTTATGTCAATATTAAACTTTTATCTTGAATCTTTCGGATCTGAACATTCATGGAAAATTACATTGAGAATTATGCTAGGTAGAATTCCACATCAAAAATTATGTTTTTATCATTTACCTACTCGAGGACGAGCAGGAATTAAGCTTGGGGATGCTTGATACGTCTCTAACGTATCTATAATTTTTGATTGTTCCATGCTATTATATTATCTGTTTTGGATGTTTAATGGGCTTTATTATGCACTTTTATATTATTTTTGGGACTAACCTACTAACTGGAGGCCCAGTGCAAATTGCTGTTTTTTGCCTATTTCAGTGTTCCGCAGAAAAGGAATATCCAACGTAGTCCAAACGGAATGAAACCTTTGGGAGGATCGTTTTTGGAACAAACGCAATCCAGGAGACCTGGAGTGGACGTAAAGGAAGCCACGAGGTGGCCATGAGGTAGGAGGGTGCGCCCAGGGGGGTAGGCACGCCCCCACCCTCGTGGGCCCCTCGTAGCTCCATCGACCTACTTCTTTCGCCTAAATATACTCATATACCCTAAAAATATCCAGGAGCACCACGAAACCCTATTTCCACCGGCGCAACCTTCTGTACCCATGAGATCCCATCTTGGGGCCGTTTTCGGCGCTCCGCCAGAGGGGGAATCGGTCACAGAGGGCTTCTACATCAACACCATAGCCTCTCCGATGATGTTTTAGTAGTTTACCATAGACCTTCGGGTCCATAGTTATTAGCTAGATGGCTTCTTCTCTCTCTTTGGGTCTCAATACAATGTTCTCCTCGATTCTCTTGGAGATCTATTCGATGTAATACTTTTTGCGGCGTGTTTGTCGAGATCCGATGAATTGTGGGTTTATGATCAAGATTATCTATGAACAATATTTCATTTTTCTCTGAATTCTTATATGTATGATTTGATATCTTTGCAAGTCTCTTCGAATTATCAGTTTGGTTTGGCCTACTAGATTGATCTTTCTTGCAATGGGAGAAGTGCTTAGCTTTGGGTTCAATCTTGCGGTGTCCTTTCCCAGTGACAGCAGGGGCAGCAAGGCACGTATTGTATTGTTGCCATCGAGGATAAAAAGATGGGGTTTATATCATATTGCTTGAGTTTATCCCTGTACATCATGTCATCTTGCTTAATGCGTTACTCTGTTCTTATGAACTTAATACTCTAGATGCATGCTGGATAGCGGTCGATGTGTGGAGTAATAGTAGTAGATGTGGAATCGTTCCGGTCTACTTGTCACGGAAGTGATGCCTATATACATGATCATGCTTAGATATTCTCATAACTATGCGCTTTTCTATCAATTGCTCGACAATAATTTTCTTCGCCCACCATAGAATTTGCTATCTTGTGAGAAGCCACTAGTGAAACCTATGGCCCCCGGGTCTATCTTCCATCATATTAATCTCCCGCCAATGAGGTATTTCTGCCGTCGTTTATTTTGCAATCTTTACTTTTCAATCTATACCATAAAAATACAAAAAATATTTATCTTATTATCTCTATCAGATCTCACTTTCGCAAGTGGCCGTGAAGGGATTGACAACCCCTTTATCGCGTTGGTTGCAAGGTTCTTAACTGTTTGTGAAGGTATGAGGGATTTGCGTGTAGTCTCCTACTGGATTGATACATTGGTTCTCAAAAACTGAGGGAAATACTTACGCTACCTTGCTGCATCACCCTTTCCTCTTCAAGGGAAAACCAACGCATGCTCAAGAGGTAGCACATAGCAACATCAATCTTAGAACATAGTGGATACTTGGGATCAAACCCTAAAAAAACTAACTCAATTACATGGTAAATCTTATCCAACCCATCACCGTCCAGCAAGCCTACGATGGGATTACTCACACATGGCGGTGAGCATCATGAAATTGGTGATGAGGATGGCGACAGATTCCCCTCTCCGGAGCCCCGAACAGACTCCAGATCGGCCCTCGCGAGGAATAACACGGCTTGGCAGCGGCTCTGTATCGTAAAACGCAATGAATCCTTCTCTCCGATTTTTTTTCTCCCAGAACATGAATATATGGAGTTGGAGTTGAGGTCGGTGGAGGTCCAGGGGGCCCACAAGGACGGAGGGCGTGCCCCCACCCTTGTGGCCAGGGTGTGGGCCCCTTCACTTGATTCTTTCGCCAATATTTTTTATTAATTCAAAAAATCATCTCCGTGAAGTTTCAGGTCATTCTGAGAACTTTTATTTCTGCACAAAAATAACACCATGACAATTCTGCTGAAAACAGCGTCAGTCCAGGTTCATTCCATTCAAATTGTGCAAGTTAGAGTCCAAAACAAGGGCAAAAGAGTTTGGAAAAGTAGATACGATGGAGACGTATCATACGCATCAAACAATTTCAGATTCATAATACTCGATCCAACACAAAGAACCTCAAAGAGTGCCCCAAGATTTCTACTGGAGAAACAAGAACGAAAACATGCATCAACCCCTATGCATAGATTACCCCAATGTCACCTGGGGAATCCGCGAGTTGAGTGCCAAAACATATATCAAGTGAATCAATATAATACCCCATTGTCAGCACGGGTATTCATATGGAAGACATATATCAAGTGCTCTCAAATCCATAAAAATATTCAATCCGATAACAATGAAATCTCAAAGGGAAAACTCAATTCATCACAACATGATAGAGAGGGGAAAACACCATATGCTCCAACTATATTAACGAAGCCCGCGATACATCAAGATCGTGCCAAATTAAGAACACGAGAGAGAGAGAGAGATATTAAACACATAGCTACTGGTACAAACCCTCAGCCCCGAGGGTGGACTACTCCCTCGTCATCATGGAGACCATAGGGGATGATGAATATGGCCTCCAGTGTTGATTTCCCCCTCTGACAGGGTGCCGGAATGGGCTCTTGATTGGTTCTTCGTGGCTACCCAGGCTTGCGGCGGTGGAATTTCTGATCTATGGTTATTTCTAACGATTTCTCTATTTATAGGATTTTCAGTGTTGGAATCAAGCGAAGATAGGCCTCGAGGTGGGCACAACCCACCTGGGTGCGCCTGGGCCTCCTGGCGCACCCAGGTGTCTTGTGCTCACCTCCTTCACCTTCTGGTCCTCCGATGAAGCTTCTAGTGCCTCTTTTGTTCCAAAAGAACCATTAAAAAGTTTCGTTGCATTGGGAGAACTTTTATTTCTGCACAAAAAACAACACCACGGTAGTTCTGCTGAAAATGGCGTCAGTCCGAGTTAGTTCCATGCAAATCATACCAAAACCATAAAAAATTGTCGTAAACATGGCATGAATACTTCATAAATTATAGATACATTGGAGACGTATCAGTTCGCGAAGACATTCGTGTCGAAGATAATAACACGTGAAGACATTCGCTTCAAGACAATTGAGTGCGAAGACATAGTTTCTTTCATAGTTTCATTTTCTTCTTTCCTGAGTCATAGGAACCACCAAACTATCAAGTGGGGTCTAGGTAAATAAAGTCATAAAACTGATGTGATGCTCAACCCAAAATCCTATGTCTTCGAGCAAAGACAAATGAGAAAAAATCTTATCCTGAGTTGGATGAGTCAGCTTTACTTGTAGCCCAAGTCAAGCTATCATGTGTGTTTGAAATCTGACCTTTGGACACGTGTCAGTTGTCCATTGACCCAAGGTCATTTCGGACATATCATGTCGGGTTGCCTCCTGGCTATAAATAGCCCACCCCCTCCACCATAAATCGGTGGGTGCTCCGAGTTAGTGCACGGCTTTTGTCGTTTGAGAGCAACCCACCTCCGAAGCCTTTGCGAGAGAATCCTTGCGAGTACAAACCCAAAACACCTACATCGCAAACAATTTGGCATCACTGAACTCTTTCTGTTCTGCATGAACCGAAGACTTATTACACTTGAAGACTGTGATCTTCCAGTCGGTTTGGCGTCGTGTTCTGAGCATCCAAGAGTCATTGTGGATAGCCGGTGAACTAAGTCTGTGAAGGTTTGGAAGTCTACCTTGAAGACTTACCTGAGTGATTGAGCGGGGTCTAAGTGACCTTAGCTCAAGGGGAATAAGGTGAAGATGTGGTCTTGTGAGTTTAATCTCAGCCTCCCTAACCAGACATACAATTGTCACAGTAAATGGAACTGGTCTACTAAATCCTTGCCTTCATCAAGCTACTGGTTCTATCACTTCACTCCCTTACTTACTATTAATTCTTGCAAAGTCCTTGCTTGCCTGTTCTGTTCAAAGACATTATGTGAAGACATTCCTTCTGATTGTATATTTGTCTTCACACTATCCTCCAATCTTGTTCTGTTCTACCTACCTGCAACTTATCTGTGTGCATCATTTGTACTGTATTTTAGCACTCTTGCATGGCTACTATAGTTTATCTTTCGCTGTATCCACAGTTCGTCTTCAAAGATATTGACTATTTCGAAGACTTTCATAAAAATCGCCTATCCACCCCCTCTAATCGATAACTAGCACTTTATTAACGGTATACACGAAGCTTTCTAAACCGTTTATCGGAATGAAGCATATAATATACTGTTTGAAAGCATATGAATAGGAGCAACTTTTTCATGTAAGCAGTTGTTACAAATTCGTTGTCGTTTGTGAGCAGTTTTAAAAATGGCCAAAACAATGCCATTTTTTTTGCCTTTTTGAACATGTAAATGAAGGATGGACGTCTTGCAGTAGAAAGTCTGAAGTGTGCTGGAAGGAGCACGTGAACTTCTTACAACAAACCTTTTAGGCTTTTAGTTTTCTATTCTTTTATTCTCATCTAAAACGCATTCCGTGTAGTAGTTGAGTTGCTCGCTATTTTCACTTTGAATTTTTGTCATGTATTTTTGTTCGTACTTCCTCACCCGTTTTGGCGGAGTTGCTAATATGTTTAAACTTTTCTTTCCGAACAACATACACCAATTTGTTTGAACCGTTTATTTTTTAATAGAGTATACGATATACCTTTGGAAAGTTGTTGAATAGAAGGAACTCGTTTCATGTAGACCATTTTGTTCCAAATTTGTAACGGATTGAGAGAATTATTATAAAACACCAAAACAACATCTTTTCTTTTGTTTTTGAACATGTAACTACACTGTGAACCTCTCTCACAAGAATTTTTGAACTTTCGCGTGCTGAGCACCTGAACTTCTAGCAACATACTTTTTATGCTTTGCCTTTTTATTTTATTTCTCATATGAAAACACACACCATGTAGCACGTGAACTTCTGACTGTTTTCACTTTGAATTGATCTCTATTTTTTGCCCCTAACTCCTAAAGCACTCATCGGATTTGAGCAAATGATACTGTTAGAAAGCTATTGGAAAGCATTTTAAGACATGATGAGTTAATAGCATCTTTTGAACACGCTAAAACTTGTTTTGGACGATATACACAAAACATTGAAATTATATTATGGGAATAACGTGTATGATATACCGTTTGAAAGCTTATGTTTTAGAAGCAATTTTTTCATGTCGACATTTTTTTCAAATTCGTTGCCATTTATGGATAGTTTCGAAAATGTCAAAAATGGCATCAATTTTTTTAGGGATTTTTACATCTGTGCCCCTGGTTCCTTAGCTCTACTCATTCATCCCCACGCTCTTAGCATTTGCTCACTTTTCCCCACTCTCTTGTCTGAAACCCACAGAAATTGTCACAAACGGTGGATGTCGTCGAGTCAGTGCTTTGACAGTTAACTCTGACGAGTGGGCCGTGATGGACTGTGTCGCCCGTTTGACCTGACAATTGGGGCCGCGTCGGGAGGTGCCGCAGTTCGCCCGTTGGGCCGTGGTTAGATTGTTGGGCCATGCGCGCACTGCAACAAAATGAGCCTGCTATGCATGAACGACATGTCCAGCTAGCCGGCTATACATGCACGTAGCTAGCCTGCCTGCATGCGCTGATGCCCGCCGCCATGATGCGCTGACCGGCCTCTTTCTGCACGCGAGCCACCACGGACGCTGACCAGCCTCTTTCTACACGCGAGCCGACACAGACGCATGGATGGTCGCTGTCGTTGGGTTCGTCTCATCTCGCACGCTTGTCTCCTCGATGTAGAGCATCGTTTCAGACTTTTCGAACCACTCGCGTCTATTCAACGTGGCAATTAAATTGGCATATCGATCGACGCCGCTTGTTTGAACGTAGCAAATCCAAAGCGCGGCCGGTGCCACTCCCCTTCCCTTCCCCTTTCTCTATTTAAACCACCCACTCCTCCACCTATTCTCCACACTCCATTTGGGCCACCCCCTTCTCTTATTCACCCAAACCTAGAGCACTCTCACAGCCAGGCGAGGATGTAGTACAATGGATATGGTGCCACCGACCGTGCCGGAGAGGCGGTATCCCATTGGTGTCGTCGTGGAGACGACGCTCCGCGTGTGGGCGTTCTCATGCTGGAGGGGTGGAAAGAAGTTTGCCCAGTGGTTCCTCGGTGCGGGCTTCGCCCACCTCCCGGCGGGCTCGCCAGTGATATTCAGACTGGAGGAAGTGCGTCCAAACTCCACCACTCCGGCGATAGGGCTCATCGCCAACTTCACCAACAGATTTGATGCGTACTACCTCCTCGGCAAGGTGTTTTGGTGTGGGTGCAAGTTCATGCATTCACCACCTACAACATCTTCACGGACTTCAATGGCATCTTCCCCACCCACAACAGTATGCACAGCCTCCCGTACTACATCGACGAGGACGACATGGAGGAGAAGTGAAGAAGAGCAGTGAAGAGGAGGCGCAGTGAAGATGGTGGTGAAGGCCCGGTCTCGTGAAGCTTGTCTTGCCCTAGGGTGTTAGGGCTTTTTATCTTTTATATATTTCTATCTTAATTATGTCGTTGGTTGTAC
The DNA here is from genome assembly GCF_018294505.1 of Triticum aestivum. NCBI lineage: Eukaryota > Viridiplantae > Streptophyta > Magnoliopsida > Poales > Poaceae > Triticum > Triticum aestivum. The sequence goes on from NC_057805.1 coordinate 382,870,648, forward strand.
CGTGAACTTTTTATCTCTGTCGTGTTATCCCCTAAGAACTACGTTATGCTTGCTACCCTTATTTGATATGTCGATGGTTATCTGTGTTTTGCTTTCTATTTCTATCTTATTTGAAGATATCGCTAGATGGATATGGTGTCGTAGACGTGCCCTTCTGCTAAATCAATCAATGAAAGGGTATCACTCAATGAAAACCAACAAGTTTTGGGGTTAGCCTTGTAAAAATGGTTGGAGGGTAGCCCATTCGTCTTGTTATATTCATGTTGTAGGTCAAGTTTAAATGGCCCATTTAGAGTAGGCCCTTATATTTTAGGGTCAAGTTTTCGCACGTGCGGATAATGGACTACTTGAAGTGTCAAAAAGGAAACTAAAGCTAGAAAAATGAGCCATGTTGATGTTGAAAAGAAGGAGAAAAGCTAATTTTTTGAATTGTTGGTGGTCCTATTCCGTATATTGTATGAACAAAAACAAGCCAATTTTTGAATAGTTTGTGGCCATTTGGCATGGTGAAATTAATGGTGGCCCTTATATTATAGGTTTTATTGGTTCCAAGTTTTGCCATGGGTGGCTAATGGACTAGTTGAGGTGTCAAAAAGGTAATTAAAGCTGGAAATATGAGCCATGTTGATGTTGAAAAGAAGAAAAAGAAGCTAATTTTTTTTGAATTGTTAGTGCCCATATATATTGTAGGATACCTATATTGTATGAACAAAACAAAGCTATTTTTTAATAGTTTGCGGCCATTTGGCAGGATGAAAATAATTTTTGAAGGGTAGCCCATTGTTTACTTATTGGTGGCTCTTGGTGGAAATATCAATTGTTGTGTAATTTCAAACGATGTAACCTATTATTGTAATAACCAACGTGCACTCAATCTCTGTAAGTGCAATCAAAACAATCAAGCAAAAAAACAGAGGAAAAACAGAGCCATCACATGCACTATTTTTCTGGGCCTCTTTAGTCTTTGTGGGCCTTCGACGGTCAACGCAATGCGACGCCCAACCAGAGCTTGGTTTCATTTTGGGACCAATAACTATGTTTTTTTCTCTTGCCCTCGGTGTTGTCTTACGAAATTGAAAGTGTCAAAAACTAACACCTATAGAGATTCAGAGATGGAGATAGAGACATAGTTTAAGCAACACAGAGAGCACATGATCCACAAATTAAGCAACATAGAGAGCACATGATCCACAAACCCTTAAGCAAATTGCAGAGCACATGACACGACAAATAACATCTCTAACGAGTGATGACCATGAAGTAAGCAAATACTAGAGCAACGATACAAAAACAAAATCCTAAAGCTACCAGATTTGCCTGCTTGTTTAACTGAATCATCCGCCTGAAGTTCTTGTTCATCTTCTTTAATTCCCCCTTCAGATCCTCATCCCCAACTGTTGGAGCAGCACTTTCAGAGACCAAATTCTGAGTGGCTGACGGCAGATTGACCTCCCGGGTTGCGGCCCCATTGAATTGAAGCAAGCCCTCCCCTTGAAGCCTCCGAACGTAGTCATCCATCCATTCAAAATGTGTGCATTTCTTCACGATCTGAAACGAAATCATGAACCCTGAATCTCAAATCCAACAAAAAGCAATTAGAAGTAAAGAGAAAAAGAAAGGGTCAAAGAAAAATCATGAGATCTAACCTGCCCCTCTGGCTTGCTCTCGCATTTCACGAACTCGCACCCAAAGTTGCCATTCTTGTCCTCCCTCGAAGTCAACCTTTTCAGTAGCACAGTGCGTGGGCTGTCAAGGCATCGCTCCATGGGAACTGGACCATAATGGGGCCACGAGGGGCGGGAGGCTGAAGTGGAGCTCGACATATCTAGTCGCCGGAGAAGAAGAAGCAGACGAGTGGCTCCTCTGGTCGCCGCAGAAGAAGAAGAAGACAGGGGAGGTAATGGTGGGCGAGCACAAGCAACGTCTCGCGGATCGCCAAAGGAGCCAACGATGCGGAGCCGTCCTGGTGATCCAATGGCGCGGAGCCTGCACACAACCTGGCCTCATAATTCATTCTAGAAGACCATATCTAAGGGTTGTCACTTGGCGCTTGGGTAAGATCGGACGGCTGATGTTCGGAGCTAGGGTTAGGCGAAACCCCGCGGGGTTTTGAGGGGTTTTGAGTTGGTCAATGGGGTTATCTAGTGTTTGACTGAGCATAACTAATTTAAAAAAATCCAAAAAATATGAAACCTTCACGAATCGACGTTTTATAAGACACACTAACGAGGAAAAATACTAAACTTGGTCTACGACCATTTTCAAAAAAAAATCTAGCTGTCACGATTGTGGTTAAATGAGCACCATTAATTTAAAAAAATCGAAAAAAATATAAAATCTGCGCACAATGTTGGCTTATGTGACATGTTACCAACAAAAAATCATAAACTTGTTCTATGGACATTTTCATGAAAAAAAACTTCACACATATGAGCTATCAGGTACAATGTTGCACATACTTCAAGGAAAGGAGGTAGGTTTTTTTGAAAATTTTAAAAAAATCAAAAAAATCACCAAAGCTTCATTTCAAAGTGAATAAGAAGGATCTGAACTTAGTTTTCTTTTTTTGTATTTTATACGTGTTTTTAATGGTTTTCTATTATATCACATAATTTTCAAAAAATGTAAAATATGAAGATTAATTCAATAAATAGTGAGACTTCGAATCTACACTATATAGATTGAGTAGGTGTTAATAAAAAATATTTGGCTCATTTAGAGTAGGTCCAAAAATACTTGATTGCAAATGGGGCAGTTTACCCTACACTACTGCAGGATGCTACTAACGCGACACTACGATCAGAGACCCTTCGACGAAATTATGTGCGATGCCATAATCGCACAAGGTGGTGTAAAAAAACATCAAAAAGGTGCAAAACGTTTGCGATGGAGGATGCATCAAACACGGTTCAGATTTTAGTTGCGTGTGCGATGCAGGGCATACGGTTCAATTCAATTAACCGTTTGAGATGAGGAGGAACAAAAGAAACCGGCACACAGATGAAGGTGTGTGTGATGTACAGCGCACGGTTCACTCGGACGAACTATTTGTGATTAGGCAACACAAAAGAAACGGTCAGCCAGATCAAGGTGTGTGCGATGTACAACATACGGTTCACTCGGATGAACTGTTTGCGTTGAGACATGGGAACAGAAACGGTTCAACTTAACAAGATGTGTGTGATACGCGGCAAACAGGTCTGTAATCAGAAATGTGTGCGAAGACCGATAATAACACAGACGATTGCTTCTAATAAGACATATGTGATATGCTCTGACTACACAACATCTATTGGCCATTGGGGGACGGCCGGTCATCCGGATACGCCATAAGGATGCGAAGAGGCATCCTATATCAGCAAGGACTAGCTGTTCCACCAGTAGCTCATGTAAGAGAACTCTCAAGTTAAGTGTGCTTAGGCTGGAGCAGCCATCAGATGGGTGACTGGATGGGAAGTTCTGTTGATGTTAAATTAACTAATAGGATGGGTTGTCTTTGTCGAATTAAATGACTGATACGACCCATCCCATGAGTTAATTTAACCTCGAGGTCCTTGTCTTTTTATTTTTTTATTTTTTAACACATGTTAAAGTAGGTCTACCGCATTAATTTTTGACAATTTATGATACGTGGCATACAGTTGATCCATCCGACCTGTTTGTGATGGAATAAGCCATGTGTGTTGTGGGCACACGCTTGCTAGTATTCAACCGTTTGCGATTGATGAATTCATCATCGACGGGTTCCCTAGTGTGGTCCATGTTCATCAGATCATCACCTACTTCTTATGCTAGCTCGATGTTCCTTCTATGCTAAGTTTCCATTAATTGATGGCGGTTTACGAACATGCCACCGTTTCCCGCCATTTCCTCACCTGTTTCCCGTCACCCAGCGATGTTGCGCATAAACCTAGGCGGCGCGCGACACACGTAGGCGACAAGCGCAGCCTGTAGCACATCCACCTATTCCAAGCATGCCAACCCACCAAAGCGCCACCTCTGCCATCAACCTCGTCGACGAGGAAAATGAGCAGGCGCCACGGCCCGTCGAGGCCGAGGCGCTCCCCGGCAACGCGATGGACGACGCCATGATGCGCGTCATCGCCAGGGTTGAGCAGACCTTTGGCGCATGGCGCTTGAGCGCCGCAGATCAAGATAGGCATGTCAACGCCGACAGGCTGTAGCTCGCCGCACAACATGATCGATGGCATGCTGCAGAGCAAGCTAGGCACGTCCGCATCGATAAGTTGCGGCTCGCCGCACAGCGAGACCGTTGGAGCGCCGCAGAGCGAGAGGCGCGGCGTGCCGCACAGGAAGAGCGGATCCATCGACGCTTGCCTGTTATCGACACGGCGTCGCAGCTGAGTACATGTCCCGTTAGTACCCCCATTCTTCACTAGGAGTGGGCAGTGGCCCTCAGCACCGTACTTGCACCAGTGGTCGGCCGCGCCGTACTTGCACCGGACGCCCGCCGTGCCGTTCGCATGGGTGCCACCCTTCGCCTTGTCCACGGCCCGCTGGATACCAACGCGCTGGTCCGTAGGCTTGACCGCCTCCTTGGCCCAGGTGTCCACCTAGGTGCAGTAGAGGAACATGGCCGTCGCATCCTCGAGCTAGTGATCTTCGATGAAATAGCCAACTTGGAGCTCGAGATCGCGCTCCAGATGTACCGCGAGCGTGTGGACCTCTTGGACGAACGCCTGCAAGAGTTCAGGCAGAGCCAAGAGCTACCGTAGGCAAGGGCTGCTGGTCATGGTCTCATGGACGTGTTTAATTTTGTTGAGTTGTTTCGACGTGGATAGCTATGTATTCACAGCCATCATAGTATTATTGCTCTGTTTATTCCTCTATTTCAATGTGTGTACTCTGTTTTCCGTTCTTATATGTTCTGTTTCAATGTGTGTATATACGCTTTCCGTTCTGTATATGTGGATGATAATAGCTAGATTCAAATTAGTATACAAAAACAGTTAGAAAATGGAATTCATAATATATATATATTAATTGTTCTGTCGGATTTCGGGTTCCGGCAAAACCCTTGAGGTTCGGACACTAGGGTGCGCATGAAGATCTCTCCTCCCTCTAGCTCGCTCGCATCTAGATCTCACGGCCTAGCTCGACGAACCCAGAGAACAAAGAGACACAAGGTTTATACTGGTTCGGGCCACCGTTGTGGTGTAATACCCTACTCCAGTGTGGTGTGGTGGATTGCCTCTTGGGCTGAGGATGAACAGTTACAAGGGAAGAACAGCCTCGCGAGGGGAGGTGTTCTTGTGCTCGGTGAGCTTGGAAGGTGGTTGGTGAGCAGAGTGATCGATCCTCCCCCTATGGTGGTGGCTAGTCCTATTTATAGAGGCCCCAGTCCTCTTCCCAATATTGAGCGGGAAGGGATTCCACAACGGCCAGTTTGAAGGGGGACAGCGAGTACAAGCTATCCTGACTAAAGGTAGTCTTCGCCTGCCAAAGGCTCTGGTGATGACGCCGTCTTGGGCTCCACGATGACCTCCGTCTTGCCGTCCTTCTGGTCTTGATCTCGTTGCACCGATATGGAAACCTTTGCCTGATGCCTCGGGACTCCTCGCCTGCGCTTGCCCCTTTAGCACCAAACAGGAAGTGAGGACACTGCGTGCGCTGGCGCCCGCCTGGCCTTGGTCGTCATGGCTTACGTAACGGGAACCTCGCGAGGTTCCCCCTGGCCTTGATCTCTCCGCCCCTCGCGAGCCTAGCCTGGTGAGGCTGCCCCCGAGGAGGTCTTGTGTCGTCCGCCTCGCGAGGCTTGGCCCCTCGCGAGGGTCTTGAGTGTTTGCTGGTGAAGATGGGTCGTATAGGGCCGCTGGTCGAGCCACGCTATGGGCTGCAGGCAGGCAAGTCTGGGGACCCCCGTTCCTAGAACACCGACAGTAGCTCCCGGGCCCAAGGCACGCTCGGACTTGGCTTCGGGGCGAAGCCAAAGGGCAAGTGCGGAGCGCCACGGGCCCCAATAGCCTGCGGCCGTGGTCGACGCATGGTGATTGATTGGACGTGGGCGCCTCCGCTTCCCCACGCTGCCTCGGCAACTGCCCGACTTGACGAGTCCCTGCTGCATAAATGGGGAGGGGGGCGGAGCCCCCATCGCCCATCTCTTCCTGCTCTGCTCGTTTCTTCTCCTCTGCTCCTTACTAGTAGCGACACCCATGGCGCCCACGAAGAGGTTCTCAGCCGCAGAGAAGGGGAAGGCCCAGCAGGAGGGGCCCGGCTCACCGCCGCCCAAGAGGGGGCGTGGCCACCCCCGCAAGCACACCGGGACCCCTGCCGTGGCCGCCCGCGGCCGCGGTGGCGCCTCTTCGCACGGTGGGAGCCGCCCACGTCGTGGCAGCGCCGTCGATGAAGGGAGGCGTGCCATGGTCGCGCGGCCTCCCCGGCCGCGCTTCCACTCAGCGGAAATGCTGCCGGAGTTCGTCGTGTGGTCAGAGAACCCGGCCGGCACCTGGCTTCAGCTCCTGCGCTCCTTCACCGGCGAGCTACCAGCCACAGGCCCAGGCGGGCTCTAGCTGCAGGCGGACGGCTGCTGTAGCAAAGCTTCCATGGTCACGGTTGAGGTCTCCGTCGTGGGCATCGCAGCCCTGGCCTGCGGCTGGCAGACATTTGCCCGCGCGCGCGGCCTGGGAAGGCGGTGCACCCTCCACTTCAAATACGACGGCGATGCAACCCTCTACGTGAGGGTGTTTGGGGAAGACGGCCGGCGCATCGGGTGCTGCCCCGAGGACAACGACGGTGAGGAGGTGCTCGGCCTGGGCGACGGCCGTGATGAGGGTGAGGATGGCCTTGCCCTCGGCGCTGGCCGCTGCTCGTCCAGCTACGGTGGTTCTTCTTCCAGCGATAGCTCCAGTAGCGGCGGCTATGACCAGCCGCCGCGCCCGCTTCGAGGTCGGCAGCGGGTCATCTCGTCGCCGCGCACCGGTGAAACGCGAGGAGGGGTCTGGCTGAGCCCAAGAGAGCGCCATTTACCCATCCCCGCGGGTGGCTGTAGGGCACATGCCGCTTCTGTTTTGTCCTTTCTTCCTGCATTAAGAGAGACAAGTATGTGGCCCTGTAGGGGCGTGCAACGAACCATGATCTCCAAGTTGCTATGCCATGTTTATTTTTCCTATGTTATGTTGCAGCGTTAACGTTTCATGTAGGTGCGTAGAAATAACTTAGCTCGACGCGCTTGAAGTAGTAGATTCCGTCTCAAGAGGCGCGCGTTAGTGCCTGATGAGGCCTCCATGGCTCGGGAGGCGTTTGGGGACTGCAAAAAATTCATATCAGGAAACTCCTATCCTCCGAGCTCTTCCAAGCCCTGGTCGCAGGCGTAGCCAGCCATGACCTTGCGCCTTGCATCGCGGTACCCGAGGGGCACAGATTGAGGGAGGTGCGCCAATTTGTGAGCTCGAGCGAGGGTGCCTTGTGAAGAATAGGAGAAATGCTCACGAGGGAGAACAGAAAAAACGCTCACGAGGGCCCCTGTCCAGCCCCCTCGCGAGGCATGCGAGGGAGAGAACGGGTCAAGACGGGGAACCGGGGGCAGAAAAAGGGGCAAAAAGGCAGGGGAACCAACCAGCGAGGAACACCAGAAATCAAATTCTCATTAAAGAGGGGCAAGCCAACTGTGGAAAGGAAATGAAAAGCCGTGTCCGACACCTAGTCTAGTCTTGTCTTCTCACCAGCGGAGCTAAGTGCTGCCACTAAGACATGGGAGGGAGCCCCCGAGGCCTGAGGGTGGCACTCTGGAGACTCCGGGGCGTGTACAGCCCCACTCATTATTACGTGAGAGTGTCACGAGCGGAGACCTTCACAGGCACTGGGCCTTTCTTCACGGGCACTGGGCCTTTCTTCATGGGTAAAACTTCCGGAGGTGCTGGATGTTCGGCATTCTGGATAGGGGTCCCGTCCTGTGTCTCCAGGCGCGCGGCGCCAGGCCTGGAGACGTGGGCGACCCGAAACGGGCCGTCCCACATGGGTGAGATCTTGTCCAACCCTTCCCTAGAGAGCACCCGCCTCAGGACGAGGTCACCCAGCTCGAGCGTCCTGGAGCGGATGTTGCGGCCGTGGTACCGCCGCAGCGCCTGTTGGTACCTTGCGGCTCGGAGCGAGGCTTCACGGCGGCGTTCCTGCCCCAGCACGAGGTCCATCCCCCGCATGGCGTCCTGCTGTGTTTCATCAAACGCCAAAACCCGCGCGGAGTGATGCCTGACCTCATGTGGGAGAACAGCTTCTGCTCCGTAGATGAGGAAGAACGGGGTCTCGCCAGTTGGCTTGGTGGCGGTGGTGCGGATGGACCACAGTACGGATTGGAGCTCGTTGTCCAGCCCATGCCGCAGGCCTCGAGCTTCCTCTTGAAGGTCCTGGTCTTGATACCCCTCAGGACTTCCGCGTTGGCGCGCTCGGCCTGGCCGTTGCTCCTGGGGTGCGCCACGGAGGCGTAGCAGATCTGCGTTCCAAGGTTAGCACAATATGTTTTGAAGAGATTGCTACTGAACTGTGAGCCGTTGTCGGTGATGATGCGGTTAGGGACCCCAAATCGGCTTACGAGGCCCTTGATGAACTTGACTGCCGACCCGGCCGGGATGGTGCGGACGGCTTCCACTTCCGCCCACTTAGTGAATTTGTCGATGGTGACGTAGAGGTAGCGGTAACCTCCGGGCGCTCGAGGGAATGGGCCCAGGATATCCAGCCCCCAGAGCGTGAACGACCATGAGAGCGGGATGGTCTGGAGGCCCTGAGCTGGCTGGTGGATCTGCTTGGCGTGGAATTGGCAAGCCTCGCAGGATTTCACCAGCTCGGCCGCGTCGTTGAGTGTTGTGGGCCAGTAGAACCCGCTACGAAAAGCCTTGCCGACTAGGGTGCACGACGATGAGTGGTGCCCGCAGTCTCCGGCGTGGATGTCAGCCAGCAGCTCATTCCCCTGCTCCCTGGAGATGCATCGTAGAGAAACATCATTTGGCCGCTTTCTGTATAGCTCACCGTCCTGAATGCAGTACGCCGTAGCCTACCGGGCCACACGCTCGGCGTCTTCTTCCTTCTCCGGCAATGTGCCCTGCGTCTAGTATGCCTTGAATTCCTCGATCCAACACCCCTCCTGAGGCTCGAGCGCTAGGAGCAGGCACGCTCCCGAGGTCGGGCCGCAGGCGGGGGCTCCCGAGGCTGGTGGCTGGGGGAGTTCCTCCTGAGGTGGCGCCGGTTCCGCAGGTGGAGGTGCCGCAGAAGGCTTGAAGAGCCGCTCCTCAAAGACGCCAGGCTCTTGGGGTAGCCGCTTGAATGCTCTCTTGGCGATGTGATCGGCCTCCTTGTTGGTGCCACGCGGCACGTGCTGTAGCTCCAGGCCCAGGAACTGCTTCTCCATTTTGCGTACCTCCGCGAGGTATGCCTCCATGTGCTCATCCCTTGGCTCATACACCTTGTTGGAGAAGTTGACGAGGAGCTGCGAGTCTCCTTTGATGGTTAGGCATTTCACCCCTAGGGCCACCGCAGCCCTGAGGCCGGCGAAGAGGCCTTCATACTCTACGATGTTGTTGGAGACTTTCTCGCTCTGCTGGAAGCAAAGCTGCACGGCGTAGTAAAGCTTGTCCCGAGTGGGCGAAATGAGCACGGCTCCAGCCCCCGTGACCTAGCGTGCGAACGCACCATCGAAGTACATGACCCAGCCATCTGGTGCTTCACTCCCTGGCGAGAGGGATCGGTTCTCGCCTGCTTCAAGTTCCAGGGCGTCGGTCCATTCGGCCACAAAGTCGGCGAGTGCAGCCCCCTTGACGACCGGCCCTAGTTGTGCTGAACTCCAAGTCAAATGCTTGCAACTCGATCTTCCATTCGGCAACCCTTCCAGCATCATTGGGGCTCCTGAGGACTCTCTCCAACAGGTAAGTTGAGACGACCTTGATGGGGTGACCTTGGAAGTAGCAGCGCAGCTTACGCGAGGCTACCAGGAGCGCGAGCAAGAGCTTCTGAGGCATGGGGTATCGTGCTCTCGCATCCCGTAGCACTGTGCTAAGGAAGTACACCGGGTGCTCGACGAGGGCGGGAGAGTTGGCAGAGTCTTTGGCTCTCGGGGGCTGAGGTGTTTCCTGCGGATCTCCAGCTTCAGCGGCTTGATGACTTGCCGGGGCAGCCGGCGCCTCAGGAGCATTGCCTTGGTGTTGTGCTTCCTCGTCCAGCTTGGTGACTTCACTTGGCGGGCCCTTGACTTGACGCTCTTCTCTGAGGGCCACCAGCGCCACGCTGGCGGAATGGGGCATGGCAGATAGGTAAAGCACCAAGGGCTCGAGAGGACGAGGTGCCACCATCACGGGCGGGCTGGTCAAGTATCTCTTGAGGTCTTTAAACGCTTGGTCAGCCTTCGGGGTCCACTCAAATGGGCCCTTCTTCTTCATCGGCTTGAAGAATGGTAGGGCGCGTTCTCCCAACTTAGAGATGAAGCGCCCCAGCGAAGTCACGCAACCGGCAAGCTTCTGCATCTCTTTGAGGGTTTGCGGTGGGATCATGTCTTCGATCGCCTTGACCTTCTCCGGGTTGGCCTCGATCCCCCTGTGGGACACGAGAAAGCCCAGCAACTTGCCGGAAGGGACACCAAACCCGCACTTCTCTGGGTTGAGCCGCAAGTCCACCTGGCGCAGACTCGCGAAGGTCTCCTCCAGGTCCTGAATCAAAGTTCTTGCCTCCCGAGATTTCACCACAATGTCATCAACGTAAGCCTCAGTGTTTCTCCCGAGCTACCGCCCCAAGGCGATGTGCATCAACAGCTAAAAGGTTACTCCTGCGTTGCGCAGTCCGAATGGCATGCAAGTGCAGCAGTATACCCCACACGGGGTCAAGAAGGCCATCTTCTCCACATCTTCTACCGCCATCTTGATCTGGTGGTAGCCTGAGAACGCATCTAGGAAACATAGCAGGTCGCACTCGGCGGTGGAGTCGACAATCTGGTTGATGCGCTGCAGCGGGAATGGGTCTTGAGGGCAGGCCTTGTTGAGGTTGGTGAAATCGACGCACATGTGCTCCTTTCCTACTTTCTTCGGCACGACGACGGGGTTCGTGAGCCATTAAAGGTGCCGGACCTCGCGAATGACGCCTGCTGCCTCCAGCTTGCGAGTTTCCTGGATGATGAACGACTGCTTCTCTATGGACTGTCGCCGTGCCCTCTGCTTCACAGGGCGCACGTTGGGGCATACCTTCAGATGATGCTCAATCACTTCTCTTGGGACCCCAACTAGCTGCTTGGCCTCCCAGGCGAACACTTCCTTGTTCGCCCGGAGGAAGTCCACCAACTCCCTTTCTTGATCTGAGGCGAGGTCGGCGCTTATGGTGAAGGTGGCGCCCGAGGCCCCATCCTCGTCGACCGGTATTTGCTTCGTCTTGGCCTGGCCTTGAGTGAATTGCTGCTTCTTCTTGGTTAGCGCAGCTCCCTTGCCCCGGGGCACGGCCTTGTCGGCCGGGCAAGCTGCCGTCGTGGCCCTGAAAGCGAGTTTGAGGGCAGCCAAGGCTTCCTTGGTGTGCCCTGCCACCGTGAGGACGCCCTTCCTTCCAGGCATCTTCATGAGGTTGTAGGCGGGGTGAGTAGCTGCCAAAAATCGGGCCAGCGCCGGGTACCCAAGGATGGCATTGTACGATAAGTCAATGTGGGCGATGTCGAAGTCGATTAGCTCGGTGCGGTAGTTGTTGCGGGTACCGAAGGTCACGGGGAGACGGATCTGCCCCAAGGGGTTGGAGGAGCCGCCATCCACCCCGGAGAAGGGCTTGGGGCGGAGCCGCTCAAGCGGTACGTGAAGGAGGCTAAAAGCCTCCACAGAGAGCATGTTGAGGCTGGCGCCGCCGTCGATGAGGGTCTTGGTAACGGCTACGCTGCAGATGGTGGGCGTGCAAAGCATCGGGAGCACGCCCGAGCCGACGGTGGTGGCTGGGTGATCCCCTGAGTCGAAGATCAGGTCAGCCTTGGGCGCCACCCAACCCGGGGGAGCCCCCTACCGCGTGGAGGCGGCGTCGATCTGGCGAAAGAACGGCTTGGTGTGGCGGTCCGAGGGCGGCGCCTGCGAGCCGCCGACGAGAGCCGCGACGATGGGGGGTGCGGGTACCCCAAAGCGCGCGATGAAGAGGTCGCGCAGCTCCACTCAGGAAGCCACGGAAGATCCCAGCAGATGGAGGAGCCAGGCCCGCGGCACACTAGAAAGGGCCATGGGGAGCCAGTTGGCCATGACCTTCTTGTCGCCCCCGGCCTCCAGGATGGCCTCCTCGTACATCAGGAGGAAAGCCGACGGGTCTGCCATGACGTCGTAGCGGGGTGGCATCTTCGGCTTGAACTTGGGCGGCCACTGCACCTGCCATAAGGAGGAAGCTATCGTCAAACATGCCAATTTCTTTACCACATCATCTTGGTGGCATCACATTACATCAACCAAGGTTTCATGTGTTTCTGATATTTTTTATTTTTTGGAATTAAAATGCCATGTCACTCCATGCATACGTATGCATGTGTCCATGTTGTGAGACAAATATGTTTGAAAATTCCTTCTAATTTACTGCACATGGAATTAACTCGCACACAAGTACACAAATATGATTTTTCAAACCGTTTTAGTCAAGCGTTGCATCTAGATGTAGTTCGAATTTGAATTACGATTATTAAATGGCTAGCAAATCACTTAAATGTCTTTAAAAGGTCAAATGCCCCTAGAATTTTACCAAATTTCACATTATAGTTGTAGTAGTGCATGTTAGACGTAGAAAAAAATTGAAGGCCGTAAGAGGAAGCTATCTCCCGTTCGTCATCAAACATGCATGTTGCCTCTCAGAACCACGAGCCTTCTAGTCTGTTGCTCCGGTTTGTCAGGGGTGTGTGTCCAAACTTTCGTCAAACATGCCAAGTTCTTTACCACATCATCTTGGTGGCATGACATTACATCAACCAAGGTTTTCATGTGTTTCTGTTTTTTTTTCATTTTTTGGAATTAAAATGCCATGTCACTCCATGCATACGTATGCATGTGTCCTTGTCATGAGACAAATATGTTTGAAAATTCCTTTTAATTTATTGCACATGGAATTAACTCACACACAAGTACACAAATATGGTTTTTCAAACAGTTTTGGTTAGGCGTTGCATGTAGATGTAGTTCAAATTTGAATTACGGTCATTAAATGGCTAGAAAATCACTTAAATGTCTTTAAAAGGTCAAATGACCCCTGGAATTTTCCAAAATTTCACATTATAGTTGTAGTAGTGCACGTTAGACGTAGAAAAAATGGAAGGTCGTAAGAGGAAGCAATCTCCCGTTCGTCATCAAACATGCATTGTTGCCTCTCGGAACCACGAGCCTTCTAGTGAGTTGCTCCGGTTTGTGAGGGGTGCGTGTCCAAACTTTTGTCAAACATGCCAATTTCTTTACCACATCATCTTGGTGGCATGACATTACATCAACCAAGGTTTCATGTGTTTCTAATATTTTCTTATTTTTGGAATTAAAATGCCATGTCACTCCATGCATACGTATGCATGTGTCCATGTTGTGAGACAAATATGTTTGAAAATTCCATCTAATTTACTGCACATAGAATTAACTCGCACACAAGTACACAAATATGATTTTTCAAACCGTTTTGGTTAGGCGTTGCATGTAGATGTAGTTCAAATTTGAATTACAATAATTAAATGGCTAGAAAATAACTTAAATGTCTTTAAAAGGTCAAATGACCCCTATAATTTTCTAAAATTTCAAATGACCGTCTTGTTTTGCTTGCCATTTGCAAACCGTGCATCCGATTCCGGTGATCTTTATATCGATTTTGACCGAAATCATCTCATCTTTCCAGTGGCATGCTTGGTTTGCCAAGTTACTGCCATGTTCATCACTTTCCTTCCAGACCACGCATATGCATCGCATATCATATCTTGCATATCATACATGTTTTGCATCATGGTGTTTGCGCATTTCTCGTTGTTGATTGTGGTTCCGTTTGTTTGTGTTCTTGTCTTGGGTAGAGCCGGGAGACGATTTCGTGAACGAGGAACCTGTCGAGTACGCTTACGAGGATCAAGCTTTCGACAACTCTGAGAATCTTGCAGGCAAGATGACCACCCCTCGAAATCACTTCTATCTTTGCTATGCTAGTTGTTCGCTCTATTGCCATGCTCCGCTACCTAGCACTTGCTATATCATGTCTCCCATTTTAGCCATGTCAGCTCTAACCATCCTTTCCTAGCAAACCGTTGTTTGGCTATGTTACCGCTTTTGCTCAGCCCCACTTATAGCGTTGCTAGTTGTAGGTGAAGTTGAAGTTTGTTCCATGTCGGAACATGGATATCTTGGGATATCACAATATCTCTTATTTAATTAATGCATCTATATATTTTGGTAAAGGGTTGAAGGCTCGGCCTTATGCCTGGTGTTTTGTTCCACTCTTGTCGCCCTAGTTACTGTTATACCGGGATTATGTTCCTTGAGTTTGCGTTCCTTACGCGGTCGGGTGATTTATGGGACCCCCGTGACAGTTCGCCTTGAATAAAACTCCTCCAGCAAGGCCCAACCTTGGTTTTACCATTTGCGACCTATACCTTTTTCCCCCGGGTTTTCTAGAGCCCGAGGGTCATTTTATTTTAAACCCCCGGGCCAGTGTTCCTCTGAGTGCTGGTCCAAACTAGAGCCACTTGCAGCGCCACCTTGGGGAAACTCGAGGATTGGTTTTAGCTGTACGTAGTGTTCATCCGGTGTGCCCTGAGAACGAGATATGTGCAGCTCCTATCGGGATTTGTCGGCACATTCGGGCGGCTTTGCTGGTCTTGTTTTACCATTGTCGAGATGTCTTGTAAACCGGGATTCCGAGACTGATCGGGTCGTTTCGGGAGAAGGTTTATCCTTCATTGACCGTGAGAGCTTATGATGGGCTAAGTTGGGACACCCCTGCAGGGTATTATCTTTCGAAAGCCGTGCCCGCGGTTATGAGGCAGATGGGAATTTGTTAATGTCCGGTTGTAGATAACTTGTCACTTGACCCAATTAAAATACACCAAGTGCGTGTGTTACCGTGATGGTCTCTTCTTGGCGGAGTCCGGGAAGTGAACACGGTCAGTGTTATGTATGACGTAAGTAGGTGTTCAGGATCACTTCTTGGTCATTGCTAGATGACGTCCGTTCCGTTGCTTCTCTTCTCGCTCTCATATGCGCAAGTTAGCCACCATATATGCTTTTGCCGCTGCAGCTCCACCTTTTTGCACCATCCTTTCCTACAAGCTTAAATAGTCTTGATCTCGTGGGTGTGAGATTGCTGAGTCCCCGTGACTCACAGATACTTCCAAAATAGTTGCAGGTGCCGACGATGCCAGTGTAGACGATGGCGTCGATCTCAAGTGGGAGTTCAACGAGGAACGTGGTCGTTACTATGTGTCTTTTCCTGATGATCAGTAGTGGAGCCCAGTTGGGACGATCGGGGATCTAGCATTTGGGGTTGTCTTATTTTCATCTGGATTTTGACCGTAGTCGGTCTATATGTTTGTATTTTGGATGATGTATGAATGATATTCATGTATTGTGTGAAGTGGCGATTGTAAGCCAACTCTTTATCCCATTCTTGTTCATTACATGGGATTGTGTGAAGATGACCCTTCTTGCGACAAAACCACTATGCGGTTATGCCTCTAAGTCGTGCCTCGACACGTGGGAGATATAGCCGCATCGTGGGCGTTACAAGTTGGCAATCAGAGCCATCCCCGACTTAGGAGCCCCCTGCTTGATCGAATCGCTGGCGTTGTTGAGTCTAGAACAAAAATGTTTTGAGTCTTAGGACTATATATATCGGAGAGTAGGATTCTTTTTACTCCTCAGTCCCTTCGTCGCTCTGGTGAGGTCTCCTGACGTAGAAGTTTTGACTACTCTCTCCTCAAATTTCACAAAAAAAAATTTAGGATCACGCGGGTATCTTGGAATCGTTCCGATGGATTTGTGAGGAGAACATTGTTCTTGGTGCCTCCTGTCATTTAGGGGTTGTGGCAGTGTCCCGGGGAGTTGAGCTCCGAGGTGTTGTCGTCACAATTTTATCGTTGCAGTTCTGGAATACCTGAGTTTCGCCGACATCGAAATCTCTTTTATACAGTTGTTGGTGAGATCACCTCGACGCCACCCAGTTCTGGGGCGGGAGTTCGGGAGTATTTCCATAACTTGTATAACGGATGTTTTTCGAAGGTTGAGGTAAACGATTTCCGAAGATTTCTTGGTTATGTGTTGACGGATGGATACAGCTGGATCTAGGGATTGCTAGTTTGGGTGATATATATTTGTGTCCCTTGTATCCCCTACACCAGATTGCATAACCAGAAAGTTTCGGGAGTTTATAAGTGGGAATTCAAGTAGCCTTAGGATTTCTTTCCGACAGACGCATGATATGAGATTGGGGTTCGACGTCTAGTGGTCCGCCTGTATACGGTTGATTTTACAGTGGTCTCATTGTGTCTTAAAGAGTCCATGGCCTTGCCGACTCGGGGACGCTTCGTATGTCATGTGCACAGCCTTGTACATGATGGTGCTGTACGATTGAGCCCGTGTGGGCCCCACCACGAAAACTTCGGACGAAATATCTATCATATGTTTGTTCCGGCTTATTCTGCAAGACAATACTTTGTTTTATTTTGTATTGTGGTATTCGAGTTGCTTCGAATTCATATGTTCATTCCATATCTTTTCAAGTGGCTTCTCAACTTATCTAAGTGTGATGGTTTACTACGGAATTCATTCGTTCATCTTCGTTCGAATGTTTATTGTGAAGACTATATGTTGCAATTTCTATCCGTTGATTCTACTTATCTTTTGTCTATCAAGATGCTAACGGATGTCACCCTCTTCAGGATGGCTCCGCCAACGCGTCAGAATCCGGATCGCAATGAAGGGAGTCAAGCGAACCCTCCGCCACCACCTCCACCTCCGGAGGCATGGCAAGCAATCATGGCAGCCACCAACGCCAATGCTCAGATGATTCTGCAACTCTTGCAAGAACGTACTCAAGGGCAAGGCAATCAAGGCAATCAAGGTCAAGGCAACAATCAGTTTCACTTTGCCACTCTCAACCAGTTTCTCGCAAATCAGCCCAAGTCTTTCAGCTACTGTGCCGAGGCCACAGATGCCGATGATTAGCTCGTGGACATCAACAAGCATTTTGAATGTAGCAATGCTAGGCCTGAGGACTTTGTCAAGTTCGCTTCTTTCCAGCTCAAGGACCAAGCTGCTGATTGGTTTCAGCAATACAAAGATTCCAGAGGAGGTCGTGTGATTACTTGGACTGACTTCTGTCGGGACTTCAAAGCGCACCACATTCCACAAAGTGTTGTTGAGAGCAAGCGTGAGGAGTTCCGCAATCTCAAGCAAGGAAACATGTCTGTGTATCAATACAACATTCAGTTTCAGAAACTTGCTCGCTTCGCTAAACAAGACGTTCCTGATGAGAAGAGTATGATCTATCACTTCGGAGGTGGCCTTAAAGAGGATCTGCAGTTAGCTCTCGTTCTTGTTGAGCCTACTCACTTTGATCAATTCTACAATATGGCACTGAAGCAAGAGGCTGCTCAGCTCAAGTGTGAGGCTTCTAAGAAGAGAGTCAGAGACGTAGTTCAGTCTTCTTCTTCCTCACTTGTGACAACTAAGCAACAGAAGTTCTGGTTGCCTCCTCCTCCTCCGTTTCGTCAGCCTTACCAGCAGAAGAACAAAGGTGGCCATGGTTCTTCAAACTCTTCCAACTCTGGCTATCAGATCAAGTCTCAGAATCAAGCTCCAAAGTCCAATGCTCCTTATCACCGTCCACTCTCAGAGGTGACTTGCAACAAATGTCAGCAGAAAGGTCACTATGCTAACAAGTGCTTCAACCAGAGGCGTCTTCCTCCTCCTCCTCCTGTCAGATCTTCCAGCAATGCAGTGGTCAAGCATAATCCAAAGTTTGCAAAGGTGAACATGTTGAATGCAGCTCAAGCGGAGGAATCTACTGATGTGATAATGGGTAATCTTCCTGTTAATGATATTCCTGCAAAAGTTCTTTTTGATACTGGTGCATCTCTTTCTTTCATTTCAAGACCTTTTGTTGCCAAGCATGAATTTGTGACGGAAAAGATCCCTATCCCGTTGAAGATTGTGTCTCCGGGCAAGCAAATGACTTCTAATAATTGTGTCCCGGATGTTTCCATCAAGATAGGCGACTACAAATTTCAGTCTTCTATAATTGTTCTTGGTGACTCGGATATTGATCTAATTCTCGGGATGGACTGGCTTTCTAAGCACAAGGCTCAACTTGATTGTGCTTCCAGGGAAATTCAATTGACACACTCGTCTGAGGATGTGATTATTTTTGCCGCTCGTGATAAAACCATTCGGGTTTTCTCTCTCAATGAGAAGGGCGAATTGGATGCCATCTATCAAATTCCAGTCGTTTGCGAGTATCAAGATGTCTTTCCAGAAGAGCTTCCGGGTATGCCTCCGCACCGGCCAGTTGAGTTCGTTATCGAACTAGAGCCTGGTACTGTACCCGTTTGCAAGCGTCCATACAAGCTTGGACCAAACGAGCTGAAGGAATTGAAGAAGCAGCTTGATGAACAAGAACGTCTGGGTTTGATCAGACCAAGTTCTTCTCCATGGGGTTGTGGTGTTCTTTTTGTCAAGAAGAAGGATGGCACGGACCGACTTTGTGTCGACTACCGTCCATTGAACAAGAAGACAATCAAGAACAAGTACCCACTTCCCAACATCAATGAGCTATTTGAGCAACTCAAAGGTGCTAAAGTATTCTCGAAGCTTGACCTTCGTATGGGTTATCATCTGATTCGCATTCGTGAAGAAGATATTCCCAAGACAGCATTCAGAACAAGCTTTGGTTCTTATGAATATACTGTCGTGTCTTTCGGCCTTGTCAATGCTTCTCCGGTGTTCTCTCGGATGATGAATTTCATCTTCAACCCCTATACCAATGAATTCGTTCTAGTGTATCTTGATGATATCTTGGTCTTCTCCAAGAATAAGCAGGATCATGCCAAACATTTGCGATTGGTGCTCGACAAGCTCAGAGGGTATCAATTCTATGCGAAGTTCTCCAAATGTGAGTTTTCGCTCGATGAAGTTCTTTTCCTTGGTCACATCATCTCTGCCAAAGGCATCGCTGTTAACCCCGAGAAGGTTTCCGCAGTTCTGGAGTGGGAACCTCCTCAAAATGTCAAACAGCTTCGCAGTTTTCTGGGTCTTGCAAGCTATTGCCGAAGATTCGTTGAGAATTTTTCCAAGATCGCAAAGCCTCTTTCCAACCTCCTACAGAAGCATGTGAAGTATGTCTGGTCTCCTGAGTGTGACGTTGCTTTCAACACTCTCAAAGAGAAACTAGTCACAGCTCCTGTCTTGACTCCTCCTGATGAATCCAAGCCGTATGAAGTTTTCTGTGATGCTTCTCCCCAAGGTCTCGGTGCTGTGTTAATGCAAGAGAAGAAAGTTGTGGCCTATACCTCTCGGCAGTTGAAGCCCAACGAGAAGAACTACCCCACTCACGATCTTGAGTTGGCGGCAGTTGTCCATGCATTGGTTACGTGGAGACATCTCTTGTTGGGAAGACAAGTGGACATTTTCACTGATCACAAGAGTCTCAAGTATATCTTCACTCAACCCAACCTCAACCTCAGGCAGACTCGATGGGTCGAAATGATTCAAGAGTACAATCCGAGTATTGAATATACTCCAGGAAAAGCAAATGTCATTGCAGATGCTTTAAGCAGGAAAGCTTATTGCAACAGCTTGATTCTCAAGCCTTTCCAACCGGATCTTTGTGAAGCTTTCCGCAAGCTGAATCTCCAAGTTGTTCCTCAAGGCGTTCTTGCCAACCTCATTGTATCTCCTACTTTGGAAGATCAAATTCGTGAGGCACAACTCCTTGATGCCATGGTGAATAAGGTGAAACGTGGTATCGACAAGGGTCTTTCCAAATACAAGTGCTATCGCATTAATGACAGAGGCACTTTGTTCTTCGAGGACCGGATTGTGGTTCCGAAAGGTGATCTAAGGAAAGTCATAATGAACGAGGTGCACAATTCTCTCCTTTCCATTCATCCTGGAAGTACGAAGATGTATCATGACCTCAAGCAGTCGTATTGGTGGACTCGAATGAAGCGAGAAATTGCTCAATTCGTGTATGAATGTGATGTCTGCCGAAGGGTGAAAGCAGAACACCAACGACCAGCTGGTCTCCTCCAACCTCTTGCTATTCCGGAATGGAAGTTTGATCATATTGAAATGGACTTCGTGACTGGATTTCCCAAGTCCAAGCGCGAAAATGACGCTATCTTCGTTGTCATTGACAAGCTTTCTAAAGTGGCTCATTTCCTTCCTATCAAAGAATCCATCACAGCAGCTCAGCTGGCAGAGCTCTACACCTCCAGAATTGTCTCCTTGCATGGCATTCCACAATTGATTTCTTCTGATCGTGGAAGCATCTTCACCTCTATGTTCTGGGACTCCTTCCAGAAGGCCATGGGCACAAACATTCGCTTCAGCACAGCTTTCCATCCTCAAACTAGTGGCCAAGTCGAGCGAGTCAATCAAATTCTTGAAGATATGCTCAGGGCTTGTGTCATTTCCTTTGGTATGAAATGGGAAGATTGTCTTCCATATGCTGAACTCTCCTACAACAACAGCTTCCAAGAGAGTTCGGGCAAAGCCCCATTCGAGGTTCTATATGGCAGAAAGTGCCGTACTCCTCTCAATTGGTCAGAGACTGGTGAACGCCAACTTCTTGGCAATGACTTAATCACTGAAGCTGAAGAAATGTGTAAAGTCATCCGTGATAATCTCAAAGCCGCGAAATCGCGCGAGAAGAGTTACTATGATAGTAAGCATCGTGATTTGGCTTTCGAGATCGGAGACCATGTCTACCTCCGCATCTCTGCAATGAAAGGCACTCGTCGCTTCGGTATCAAAGGGAAGCTTGCCCCTAGATACGTGGGTCCTTTCAAGATCATTGGCAAAAGAGGCGACCTCGCCTATCAACTTGAACTTCCTTCCAACTTCGCGAACGTGCACGATGTGTTCCACGTGTCACAGCTCCGCAAGTGCTTCAAGACGCCTGAGCGCACTATCAACTTCAAAGAGATTGACCTCCAAGAAGATTTGTCTTATCATGAGCACCCAGTTGCTATTCTTGAAGAAACTGAGCGCAAGACTCGCAACAAGTCAATCAAATTCCTGAAAGCGAAGTGGTCGCATCATTTCGACCGGGAAGCCACCTGGGAACGCGAGGACCATCTCCGTTCCGAATATCCGGAGTTCTTTCAGTCCTAGATCTCGGGACGAGATCCTCTCGTAGTGGTGGAGTGTTGTAACACCCCGCATGTAACCTGCCATATTTGTAACTCCGACTCTTGCCATTTCCGGCTATGTGTTATGTTTTTCCCTCCGTTGTCGGGTTTTGTCTTTCGTTTTGTATTTTTTTATGTCATGCATTTTCATATCATGTCATCATGTGCATTGCATTCGCATACGTGTTCGTCTCATGCATCCGAGCGTTTTCCCCGTTGTCCGTTTTCCAATCCGGCGCTCCTATCTCCTCCAGTGCACCCCTCTAGTTTTCTTTCGTGTGCGTGTGTCAATCTTTCTCGGAATGGACCGAGGCTTGTCAAGTGGTCTTAATATACCACCCGGAGACTACCGGTCAAGTTTCGTTCCATTCGGAGGTCGTTTGGTACTCCAACGGTTAACCGGGCATCCGCAATGTCCTTTTGAGTGTCCAGCAAAACCCCCCTCCAAAACCAGCCCAAAACCCACCAAACTCTCTTCCATGCTCTAGGTCGTTCGATCACGATCGTGTGGGCGAAAACCGCACCTCATTTGGAGCCTCCTAGCTCCCTCTACCTATAAATATGTGGGCATCCCAAATACAACAGCAGTCCATACCCTAGAAAAATCCCTCCGCGCCGCCGG